>NC_056629.2:159308364-159468364 GCF_002870075.4 Lactuca sativa | reverse complement strand
GTTGGAGGGAATTGTCCGCGCCTTTTCTTGTGATTATTGGCCGTCAGATCATGTAAAAATCGTAGGGCCAGGATTACTTATGATGTAGGTCACACGGATCCACACCAATATCGGCGAGAATGTCGCCGCTAAAAGCGACGTCGCTATTGCCTTCCACAAGAGTACACCCTATCCGACAGATTATGTTCCAAACCAAGGGCCAATATTGAAAGTAGTGTGACGTCGAAGGATCAGCGGTCTAGACCTTTAGTGACGTTGCTTTTAGGGACGACATATACTTTTAGCGACGACACCAGGCGTGTCTCTTCTGATGTCGCTGCTAAAGGGAGGGCCGCTCCTAATATATTTTAGGCCCATGGCGAAACCCAAAAAGGGGCCCTTTGTTAAAAAAATTAAATAGGGATAATTATAAAAATTACCATCATAAATATGAGTTTAGATCTTTATATCTAACTTTTGAGCAGTTTGTAGCAATAATCATAATCCAAAATGGTTCGATTTTGAACTTTTTCGGACAAACCTTATGTTACATTAAAAGTATTTTTCTAAAAAAATATATATTTTGAATTTTGAATAGAAAAATTATTCTGAAAATTCAAAGACAAGTCCAAATCCAAAGAACATTCCAAATTAAAAAGTTAAGAGATAATTTTAAAAAATATTTTATGCCAATGTGAAAATAAATACAAACTATATACCAACACAATCTTAATTGCTCATTTTTTATTTGATGGTAATTTTAGTAAACCCATAAAACTTGTCATTTAAGTATATCTTCCATCATAATGTGGTTATTTTTATTTTTATGATTATCTCTTAACTTTTAAAATATATTTAATGTTAAAGTTTAAATTTAGGTCTTCTAACAAAAAGTAATTTTTAACAAATAAACTTAAATATAGAAATCTAATCGGCAGAAGTTGTATAAATCACTTAAAAATCAACAAATCTTAAGCTGTTAAACTATAATTAATTTAATATTTAATCCTGTTTAAAAAAGATTACATTAATTAAAAAGAATACTCTATTAGATTCGAAGTAGAGACCTTCTCTTTAAAATGGAAGGCACTGCGCCTCTCAAACACATGAGCTACAATTAAATTGATAATTAACATTTAAAACTATATATAAAACAAATTTTGAAGTGCTTAAATATAAAATTTTAAATTGTTGCTGTATGGATTCGAACATGAAACATTCAAAAAAACAAAAATGCTCCTCTGCCATCTCCTCTACAGCATGTTTATGTATTTCTAGTGTGTGTTTTATATATTTCTATATATTTCAATACAAATAAATTCATAAATATTTGGGCCCCTAGCCGTCGTTGGGCCCGGGGCCGTTGCCCAGCTAGCCCAACCCTATGGGCTTGCCCTGGCTAAAGGGGGTGTCGTCGCTAAAAGTGTCGTACCTAATACTTTGTTTTCTTGTTGTATGCCCTTAAATCGTGTAGTTCATGTGACAATAATATCATGAGTTGAGTCATAATCAACGAAATGTTGAAGCAACCATAGCCGTTTCAAGAGGAAAGGTATAGATATTAGAGTGAATAGTCGTTGCATGATTTAAACATTCTAAAAGAAATCTTTGCAATCCCCAGTAGACCCTTCAATTTAATACTCGCTCATATTATTGTAGTTATGGCAAGTAGGGTACCCAAACAAATAAGAATAATGTGTTTCATGTGAATCATCTTTAAAATTTTCAATTAAAAAAAAGGAAAAAAAAAGTAACTGCTTTTTGCAGAAAAGAATAACTTAGCACTCTCTATATATATGGAAAGTATTAGAAACAAGAATTACAATTTCAAGACAATACAAGAACAAAAACATATATAGCTAATGGACCTAAAGTCAGGCCTATACGCTTTGGTTACTGGGTGTGCCTTTGGAATCGGTATATGTTTCTTAGTGTACATATTTTTTAAGACAAAATGGAGACAATATTGTTTATTCCAATATATAGTTCAAGTAAATATTTTCAAATGGATGATGACAGTTTTGGATAATATATATACATTGTGTTCTTCGTGATTCTCCATTGTGATATATATGCATGCAGGTTGGTCTCTTTGCCTAGCTCTTGCCAGAAAGGGTATATTTGTCACTGTTGTTGATTCTTCTGCTGAGAAAGGAGAGGAGGTTGCATCACCTTCACGAAAAGAAAATCGCAAGTTTCATTCAGGATCATTAAAGTTTCCATCTGCTATATTTGTAAAATGCGATGTCAATAACCAACATGGTTACAAAGATATAGCACGTGTAATGATCCCGGATGAAACTTGCAATTTTCTTTTCGTGAAGGTGATGCAACCTCCTCTCCTTTCTCAGCAGAAGAATCAACAACAGTGACAAATATACCCTTTCTGGCAAGAGCTAGGCAAAGAGACCTTCGTGCATTCATATATATCACAATGGAGAATCACGAAGAACACAATGTATATATATTATCCAAAACTGTCATCATCCATTTGAAAAGATTTAGTTGAACTATATATTGGAATAAACAATATTGTCTCCATTTTGTCTTAAAAAATATGTACACTAAGAAACATATACCGATTCCGAAGGCACACCCAGTAACCAAAGCGTATAGGCCTGACTTTAGGTCCATTAGCTATATATGTTTTTGTTCTTGTATTGTCTTGAAATTGTAATTCTTGTTTCTAATACTTTCCATACATAGAGTGCTAAGTTACTCCTTTTTGCAAAAAGCAGTTACATTTTTTTCTTTTTTTTTTTAATTGAAAATTTTAAAGATGATTCACAAGAAACACATTATTTGTTTGGGAACCTGGCTAGTAGCCATAACTACAATAATATGGGCGAGTATTAAGGGTTTAATTAGTTGGGATTCAAAAGATTTCTTTTAGAATAGTTAAATGAAACAACGACTATTAACTCTAAAATCTATATCTTTCTTTTTAAACCGGCTATGGTTGCTTCAACATTTGGCTGATTATGACACCTTTATGTCAACTTATGATATTATTGGATCACATGAACTACAAGATTTAAGGGCAATATATAGGGGCAATGAGTGTTGCTTAGAAAAGATGCACCAATTGCCTTTAACGGCGACATGTAAGGGTAAGGGTGTATTCGGGTCAACTTGATAAGATTTTGGGTTAATTAATCGTGCCCGGTTAATAATTTTTTTGTAGTCGGTGACTTATTACTTTTTTTCATACTCATACTAATTGGTGAAGTTCATTGACATTTATTCAACAAAAAGGAGAAGTGGCTACCACATTTGAAAAGCACATGGACGTATATGGTGGTTTGGATATTTGTATTAATTGTGTTGATATCGAAACTTCTGTGCCATTTTATGAAGAACAAACAGATATATGGATCAAAATCATGGAGACATACATTCGATGTGAATCTTTTAGCAGTTATTGATTGCACCCACAAAGCGGTATATATGTTTGATGTTGACTTGCTTTTACCATGCATGCTGAACTATAAATTAAAAGATGAACATGAAACCATATGTATATAGTATATACTTTGTTAATTGCCGTCTGAACAGGGAATTATGTCCCAGATTTTAAGGTGGTGTCATGTCCCGGTTCAAATATTTGAGTCTATTAGTGAGGTTATTGCTTTTGTTGCGAATTGGGGCAATTGTCCATAAAAAAATGAAAGATTTTTAAGGCGCGAAATGACAAATTGTTTAAGAAGATTCGTTCTTGAAAGCTTTTGATATGTATATAAAAGATCGAATTGTATATTTTGTGATATTACAATGAGACCTAAACTAAAGTATATAAACTAAACAGTGAAGCTAACTTAGGAAAAGGCTAATTACAATACATCTACAAGGAAAGTAGATATATTCTGAATATACGTTAACACCCCCCCTTCAAACTCAAGGAGGTTGATGAGAGACCAAATTGAGTTTGGAGAGTAGGAGATTAAAGCGACCCGGCAGGAGAGCTTTGGTGAAGATGTCAGCTGTCTGATCAGTAGTGATTGATAGAAGACGAACAGTATTGCGAACAACGTGTTTGCGAACAAAATGGCAATCAATCTCTATGTGTTTGGTACGTTCATGGAAGACATTGTTATGAGCTATCTGAATGGCACTACGGTTGTCGCACCCAAGAATTGTAGGGGATGATTGAGAGACACCCATATCGGATAGAAGACATCAAAGCCAAACGAGTTCTTGGGTGGTGTCAGCAAGAGCACGATATTCATATTCAATAGAGGAGCGAGATGTCAGAGATTGTTTCTTACTGCGCCAGGAGATAAGGGAGGAACCAAGGAAGAAACAATAACCTGTTGTAGAGAGACGATCAGTAACATCTCCATCCCAATCAGCATCAGAGTACCCACGAAGCTCTAAGGATGATGCTGATGAAAAATGTAAGCCACGAAACATTGACCCTTTTATGTATCGAAGAATTCTTAGAACGGTAACATAGTGAGTGGTGTGCGGAGATGACATAAATTGACTAACAACATGAACTGCATATGCAACGTCTGGATGAGTGACAGTCAGGTAGACCAAGGATCCCACTAACTGGCGATATAAGGTAGGGTCAGGTAAAGGTGAACCATCGTTTGGAGTTAGAAAGAGGTTTGGTTCAAGAGGTGTTGAGGCAGTCTTGCTATCGGTAAGGCCGGCTCGAGAAAGAAGGTCAGATGCATATTTGGCTTGACTCAAATAGATTCCTTGGTCCTGAGAAAGAACTTCGAGCCCTAGAAAGTAATGAAGTAAGCCCAAGTCTTTCATTTCAAAGTGTTGCTGAAGAGATTCCCTGAGTTGAATGATTCCCAATAAGTCACTCCCAGTAATGATCATATCATCAACATATAAAAGCAAGATGATGGTACCCGCATCTATGGTCTTGGTGAAAAGACCTAAATCATAGGGACTAGACATAAATCCCAACAAGCAAACAGTAACACTGAATTTTTCAAACCATGCTCTAGGTGCTTGTTTTAGACCATAGAGAGCCTTACGTAGTTTGCAAACATGAAGCGGAGGATGTGGTACCCCAGGAGGGGGTTTCATATAAACTTCTTTAGATAAAATCACCATTAAGAAATGCGTTCTTAACATCCATTTGAAAGAGTTTCCATTTCCGGACAGCAGCAATAGCAAGAAGAGTTCGAACAGAGGTAATGCGAGCAACGGGTGCAAAAGTCTCTTCATAATCAATGTCGTATTCCTGATTAAAACCTTTAGCAACGAGTCTAGCTTTGTATCTATCAACAGATCCATCAGATTTAGTCTTGACTTTGAATACCCGTTTAGAACCAATTATAGCTTTGTTGGGAGGAAGAGGAACAATGTCCCATGTTTGGGCCCGATCTAAAGCCTGCAATTCCTCATTCATAGCTTGTTGCCAAAGAGGATCAGTGGAAGCCTCTTTTTAAGAGGACGGTGTATGAGTGGAGAACAATATATTATAACATTGATAATTATAGAGGTGAGAAGGAACATTCCTTACTTGTGTGGAGCGGCAATGTTCAGTAACTTCTTGTGCCACATTGAGAGCAGGATCTTCGGAGGAATCAGATGTATCAGGAACATCCGTAGACAGCGGAACAGGTGTAGGAGATGTAGGAGAGCTCAAAATAAGTTCAGGTATATCGGTTTGTTCAAGGTGATTAGGACCAGATGAGGTAGGAGAGGAAGGGTGAGTAGGGGAAGGATTTGAAATTACTGACTCATGGGTGAGGGGAATGGATGCATCAATGAAGAGGGGAGGAGTCGGATCTGTTGGTTGTCGAAATTTGGAAAGGGTAGAGAACATAGTGTGTTCCCAAAACACAACATGGCGAGAGATTTGAAGTCTATTGGATATAGGATCCCAACACCGATAACCTTTATGTTCTAGGCTATAACCTAAGAAACAACACAGTCGTGAGCGAGTTTGAAGTTTGGTATGTTCATGAGGTTGAAGGAGAACGAACAGGCACACCCCCACCCTTAAGGAGGTCATAGGCAGGAAGTGTACCATGAAGTATGAAGTATGGTGAGTTGTTTTCTAGAATTGGGGTAGGGTGGCGGTCAATGGTATACACTGCAGAGAGTGCAGCTTCACCCCAAAAGCGTTCAGTGCAGTGAGAGGATATAAGAAGGGTGCAAATGGTATCTAGAATGTGCCGATGTTTTCTCTCAGCATGTCCATTTTGTTGAGACGTGCCAGGACAAGAATATTGAGAGACAGTGCCTTGTTGGTGAAGAAATTTAATAAGGATGATTCTTTGTATTCCATGGCATTGTCGGTTCTGAGAATTTTGATTGGTTATTGAACTGAGTTTGAATCATACGAGCAAAACTGATGTAAATTTGGGGCAACTCTGATCTTTGTTTCATTAGGTATATCCATGTAAATCGAGTGTGATCATCGATGAATGTCACGAAGTAACGTGCTCCCCCCATAGTTGGGATAGGTGCGGGACCCCATACGTCAGAATGAATTAAGTCAAAAGGTGCAACTGATGTCATTTCATTTGGATAAAAAGGTAAAGCATGTTGTTTCCCTAGTTGGCAAGGTAAACAATGTAAAGTTTTGGTTTTGACATTTCCCAAAATACAAGAAGAAATAAGTAATTTGAGTCTATCATAAGAAATATGACCTAATCTAGAATGCCAAATATCAAGAAAATTTGTTGAAGGTAAGGTTGAGAGCAAAGTGGGGGTAAAAGATTTGGGTATGCGAAGGTAGACAAGCTCGTACACCCGTCCCGTCCTACGGCCGATCCCAAAGATCTGCTTCGTCCTTGGATCCTGCACACAACAATCAGATGGAGTAAAATTGACATTAAGGCCCATGTCACATAACGGAGCAACAGAAATAAGGCTAATAAAAAGCTTAGGAATGCATAGGGTGTCTGGTAAGAATAGATGGGAACTACAAACAGAACCACTATGTTGAACAGGTACTTGTGTACCATCAGTTGTAGTAACATGAGATAAGGGTTTACTCGACGATTTTGTAGCAAATATGTCGGTGTCTGGTGTCATGTGATTACAACATCCAGAGTCGAATAACCATGATGTACCTTGGGATGTATCCATAGAATGCGATGATCCACACATAACTTGCTTCATGAGGGCAAGAGTAACTGAAGCAGCCCCTGGTACCACCATCGATGGATTTGGAGAGGAGTCTGAATGTGAAGTAGAGCCGGCAAAGCTTTTGTTGCGATTTGGGTTTTGCATGCAGTCTGAACCATAGTGTTTCGGGTTCTTCTTTTCATAAAATTTGCAGATTCTGTGAGGGCAATCGAGCAACCGGTGGCCTTTGAGGTGACAATAGTTGCATTCACTAGAGTTCTTATTTGTATTGTTGTTGCGTGGTGTGAAACCAGAAGACTTCTTGTTGCCTTTATAACCAGAGACAACCATAACCTCGTCAGATGGAGAAGTCGATGCCCCAATTCTTGTTTCTTCAGAAATCAGTTCAATTATTGCTGCTTCCAAGGTAGGGAGAGGAGAACGGTGCAAGAGAGATGCTCATACAGGTTCAAAACGATCTTGAAGTTCCATTAGCAAAATCATAACTTGAAGATGCTTTTGGTGATTCACAACTATGATTGCATCTTCGTGACATTTAGTGGTAGGTGCAGCCAATGTAAGTTGATCCCAATAACTTTGCATCTCAAATACAAATGCACTTATCGACTGATTAGTTTGTTGGCATTTGCTAAGGACAGTCCGAAGCAATTGATATTGATGTGCAAGATCTGTGGTGGTATATCGTTTAGCCAAAAAATCCCAGATCTCTTTTCCGGTGGTATACAATCCAAACTGTTGAGTAATCTCAATGGTGCATGAGTTACATATGACTGTAATGATTTCACCGTTCTTGCACAACCAATCTTCTTCACGTAGATCAAATGCATCTTTGTCTTCTTTTTCTTTGATTACTGGACGAGATAATGATCCAGTTACAACACGCCATAATTTTTTGGATTGAAGGTAGCTTGTCATTTAGTGAGCCCAAGTAACATAGTTTGTACCATTGAAAACGGTACTAATGGGTCGTGATGTGATTCTAGTGGTTGACATGGAGAAAGTAAGAAAATTATACCACAGGGGCAATATGACAGAATGACTAGTAATACCAAAGGGTATTAAATAAGTATTTAATGCCAAAAAATGGAACCTGGTTAAGGTCTTATGGATAAACGAGAACTCCAAGGAATAGTGTAGTATCCAAACAAAGTCTCAAATAAAAGAAACCTTGAAACAGGGATAGATAAAGCTTCAAACCAGAGATTTATTTTCCTATTGAGAAGAGGGGCTGCCCTTTTTTTTTGATGCGGTGGTGACAGGCGATGATTCAGAGGAAAGTACCAGCAATAATGGGACTTGAGTTTGACGGGAAGGAAGATTCAAGCAATGATTGAGACAATGGGGGTGTCTGGTGAAGAGAGCAGCGATAGCAGGGCAGATTCAGGTTGTCTGGTGGTCTGGGTGTCTCCAGCGAAGTCAGTACCAGAGATACTAGGGTTCTGCGAGGTTAGAGTGCCATGGGCTCTGATACCATGAAAGCTTTTGATATGTATATAAAAGATTGAATTGTATATTTTGTGATATTACAATGAGACCTAAACTAAAGTATATAAAATAAACAGTGAAGCTAACTTAGGAAAAGGCTAATTACAATACATCTGCAAGGAAAGTAGATATATTATGAATATACGTTAACAGTTCTTATCCAGATAAGCTGGTGAATGAGGTGATTGCTTTAGTTTTTAATTGGGTTAAATACAGTGGTGGATCCAGAAAAAAAAAATTACTGGGTCCATCTAATATGAAAAATTAAACACAAATTTGAACCTAGAAAAAATCTGAAATTTTGAGGTTTCTTTGGGAGTTTTTTTTTTTATTAAAAATATTACAAAAGTATGTTTTTTCAGCAAAAGTGGGTGACAAAGGGATAACTTCAGCAAAAAATAATTTTTTAAGGGTTGTTTTTCAACATAAGTGGGTGCCAAAAAGGATAATTTCAATGAATGATGAATTTTTAAAGGGTTATTATAGTAAAATGTGGTTAATATCAACTTTCAAGTGGGGTCCGTGGACCCCCTTATTACACTATGGCTCCGCCACTAATTAAATATAAAGGGTATTTTCGTAATTGTAGTTGGTGTGAGTGGTTACGTTGCCCGTTTAAGGTTTTGTAACCACTTTGTAGTTTCTTGCCCGACTTAGTTCCTGTCTATGTCGTGGCCTTAATAAAGTTTTGCCGTTTCCAAAAAAGAATGAATATGTTAGGATCATTTATTTAAAAGGTAATTGATTTTATATAGTTTATTAATAATAAATTAGCTATTTCACACACCCAAAAAAAAAAAAAAAAACATGCAGATCAAAATAATGGAAGCTGCAAAAAGACCTGGTGTGGTGATAAATTTGGGTTCGGCATCAGGACTGTATCCAATGATCTCTGACCCTATCTATTCTTCCAGCAAAGGTATAATTACATTTCACTAAATATCAACAGCATATAGCATGCAGACGATCTTGATTCACTATAGATTCTCTTTATCTTTTTTTTTTTTAACAAAAATTTTATTTTAATTGAACGGCCACAAAAATATACAAATTAAAACAAAGTAACAAGATGATAAAAAATTACATAGTACAAATAACAATAGGGGAGATACACCGATCAAACTAATTTAACTGAGTAAAGCAAGCTCTATGTTTTATCCAGAAAGAAGTACTTGAATATTGCCCGCCGTTCTCATCGGATTAGATCTTCGACTTTTGAAGATGAGATCATTCCTAGCTGTCCATATCGACCACAACGCCACATAAGGGTGTTCACAATCAAGATCAAGGAACAAAAGATAACAGGAGATGCACTCAATAAACCTGAGCATGAGCAAAACTAAGTCCATGCCTTCACAGCGAAATCACATTTGAAAAAAGGATGAACAACAGTCTCTTCCACTTTTAAACACTCAGGGCATTACAGAGAATTCACCAAAACACCCCTATGAGAAAGATTGCAAGCCACGGGGATCCTATTTAGCGTAAGCCGCCAAGCGAAATTATTGACTTTCAAGGGCACCCAATTAACTCAATTAAAAGCCACAACTTCACCACCCAATTCAGCCTCATCCATGCATGATCTTAAACAATGCACCGAGAAGTCCTCGTTAGGACTAACCTTCCACCTCCATGAATCCAAAACCGAGGTTAGAGTTGTAAACTATCAAGACATAAAATGGCTAGGGTTTTATATTATTATCAAATGAGAAGTATAAGATATAGTGAAAGGAAAAGACAAAATGTATAAACTAGCTAATTATGGTTTTATAGCTAATGGGCCAACATAATGTTAGATTAGATGTCTAAGCCCATAACTATTATTGGTATGTATTCAACCCGAGAGTAGCGTGGTCCATTTGGGTTGCACTTAACCGAAACAATTTATATGGATAGTCTTTTGAAAATAGTATGTTTATAATTTATATTAATATATTATAAGTTCTAATATATTAATATGGAATCATATTATTTAATTAGTATTGATCAAGAATTAATTTAGTGATAAAAAATGAACTAATTAAATATTGACTCTTATATATAGGATGTGCCAAGTTCATTTAGGTTGGGCTAAGCTTGCATGGATAGTCCATGGAGTTTTTAACCCATGGATCCTATGGAAATGAAAGGTCATGGGTATTAGGGTTTACATGGATGAAACCCAAATCCTCCATACTATATAAAGAGGTCTTTGGCATATGAAATGACACTAGTGTGTGAGGATACAAGAGTGGGCCGATTTCAAGTGTGCATTCTATTCTCTCAAGTTTTCCAAGGTGTTTTTGGTGATTTGTGATTCCACTTGAGGCTTCCACACTATTGGGGCTAAGCTCTCTTACAGTTCAAGACTTCAAGCTACATCAAAAGGTATGTCATCTAACTAGGCTTTTGTAGTATAGTTGCCTCATATTATGCTAATTAGGATGAAACCTTGGAATATTGAATATTTGCATGTATAATAGATAAAACATAGATCCAAGGTTTATAGGGTTACATGTACATCGTAGGAGTGTTAGAATGCTCAAAACCTATCAATGGTATCGGAGCCTAAGCTTGTTTTCAATTATAGTTGATGCAAATTGCTAAAAAATGTTGAAAAAATCGATTTTCTGCTGTTCTGGATAATGAACTCACCGAGTCCACTGATGGACTAGCTGAGTCCATGCACAAGTTCATCCAACTCGTCAAGTTGGTTCATGCACTCAACGAGTTGGACCCCCAGACAACATATTTTTGAGTTTTAAGGCTGGAATTGGACTAGAATAATTACCATAAGCTGTTTTTGAACTTATAAACTCGTTTTTGATGTGGTAATGATTATTCTAATCCAATTCCAAAGATAATTGTCAATAGATTAATGTTTTTGTATTAGTTTAATGGTTAGGCTAATTACAAGAAAATTGTTTGACTTGAATTGTCTTGTTCACATGAGTTTAATCTAGATCATAGTTTTCTTTAACATGTTTGTTTGTTTATTACATGATCTAAATGACCTTTAATGGATTCCATAACTTGTCCTCGAGTTATGGAAAACCAAAAGTTTTTTTTTTTTCTGTAAAAAGATTATTAAAGAGTCTTAGGTTATGAACTTGAAGAGTCTTTTCCCTCAAATTGTTTTATGAGTTCCATAACTTGTCCTCAAGTTATTGATGTCTAAGAGTCTTGCCATTAAAACCCATATTAAACTCATAAGTTATAGAAATGAAAAGTTTTTGAATAGTTTCAAAACTTGCCCCCAAGTTTTGGAATTTGTAAAGTCTCACACACACTTTAATTCCAAACCCTAGAGTTTTAAAAGTTAAAATTCAACCCTTATACTTTATACTGTTATAAGTTAATATATATATATATATATATATATATATATATATATATATATATATATATATATATAAGAGCAAGTCAGTCTTACCGTTAGTAGGCCTCATTCACGAAGCCAGTCTATAAGAGGGGTATAAGGTTACTGCCTATAAAATAGCAGTTTAATGGGTGTCCACTCTCACCCACCGCTTCCTTGACTGGTGGAGGGTCGTTAGCCGAATAGGTAGGACAACGACTATAATTCTTCATTATAAGTATAATGATAAATATAAAGTAACTAAACCTTTTATAAATTCTGAATCTTAGTTACTTAGGAAAATGTGAATTTGGTGCTAACCCATTAGATTACACTTTGCACTATGCTTAAGTCATTAGTGGAGCGTGTGTGCTTAACTGGCACACTAACCTGGATTTAACAAGGTTGGCAAAGGGTGGCTTAAGGTTTATCATAGATCGGTGGAGCGCATGTGGTTAACCGGCACATCGATCAGGTGATAAAAATTAAGAGTACCAAGTATATTTGCATGGTTATTCACACCTTGTTTGTGATCCTCGGCATCCCAGCCACAAATATGAGAGGGCACAATCGAGATTTAAACATGCCATTGAAAAGTTCAATGAATCTTAAAAGATCTAGGAGTTTCAATCCAATTAAAACCTAATTTCTATTTCGTTTTTATTGTGGAAATTAGTGAATCGTCATTCGCCTACCTTTCAAATATTTTATAGCTTGGATTACGACATCCTTCTTCCAAGGTTTAAAATATTATGTTGGTTCCTTGCCTTAATATTTCATATTGGGTGTTCTATTAAGGACTTAAATCAACTAACTTGAATTTCTCCCATTGTAGATGTCTGGTTAAGATAACTATGACCTTTCCATCTCTTGAAACAAGTTTTCCTAATGAAGATGATGTCCTGTAGTTGGATCATGGAAATCATACTTCACTTCCTCCACCTCCTCCAATTATTCTCCCTAACCCACAAGTTCTTGAATAGTTCAAGGTCACTCAAGCCCTATTGGCAAGCAAGGTCTATGTGTGCTCACATCTTGGAGATGAAGTCACATATTGACAAGCTGGGAGAGTTGGGTGTCAATGTCTTGAGGAAGTTGGTTGTTGACTAGAT
The DNA here is from genome assembly GCF_002870075.4 of Lactuca sativa. NCBI lineage: Eukaryota > Viridiplantae > Streptophyta > Magnoliopsida > Asterales > Asteraceae > Lactuca > Lactuca sativa. Next base: position 159,455,389 of record NC_056629.2, on the reverse strand, counting down.
TCTTCAATTACTTTATAAGTCACATAGTGAGTTCCTTTGGGACTACTATGTAACAGACTATGACATGACCCTTAATGATCTTATCTATTTGCTTGGTACTGCTGAATCAACAATGATTTCGAGCACTGGTAAAGCAAATTTGATTGGAAGATCGACTTCCCAAACTTCCATGGACATTGAAAATGGTGACATTGGAAATCCAGAAAGTTTTCTCTTTGCAATGGAAAGGGATCAGCCATAGTCAACTTGGTTGACCAAATGGTAAAGAGAAAGGCTAAGCCTGAGATTGTCCCGTGTACCATTCCCGGAGAGTCCAAATGTTTTTATTGCCAAAGGAAGGGGCATTGGTTGCGAAGCTGCCAAATTTACCTGAAAGATTATAAGGATGGTAAAGTCAAAAAAGTTTGACTCTACTTCGGATAAAATCCACTATCTAACTCAATTAAGTTCCTAATTGATGATTCATAATACAAGATGTGACTTGGTTACATTTTGATGTTTGGCAGGATCAACCAATGGGAAGGAAACTTAAAGGAAGAGTATGTTGAATCTGATCACGAAGATGGATTTCAATCGCATGGTTTGAAGATCGGATTCTTGAGCTACTACTCAGGAGTTATGATAGATTGCTAGGAAATATGTAATATCATAGTTTCATTTAAAGTTGCATTGTAAGGGAAAAGTTTTTCCGCATTTTAATAAATAAATAAAATTTTGTTTTGATTTATTTTGTTTTGTTTTATTTTATATCCCCTTGCAATGGCATTTATGGAAAAATGATGTTTGTATATTTCTAGCAATAACGGAAATATGAATTTGATTCTTTCATTTGTGGTAGTGTCTAAATTTACCAAATAAGGAAATATTCTCTTCACCCAAGTTTCAATCGGACCGAAACGAGGAATCATCCAAGTTATATTGTATGATGAATGGGAATTTTCATCTTTGGAAAATTAAGACTAATTCCTTGTTCACATGTATATGTGAGTCAAGTGAAGGACTAAGGTATCGAGTACACATTCTTGTGCACTGATCAAGTCCACAACAAAGATCGATAAGACTATTCGTCATGATTTACTAAAGTTTAGTAAATATGGTTATACTTATAAGTTTAAGTATAATTTTGAAACGTTGGAAAGTTTCGATGTATGGCAGAATGAATGAGATGAATCAAATTAGGCAGAAAGATAAAAGTTTCTCAAATCTGAAAAGATGGGTGAGTACTTTATTATCATGTTGTGTGATCATCTTAATGATTTAGAAACCATATCACAATTGGTCCTCTAAGGACATATTAGTGCATTTCTATGGCTAAGAAGAGGAATCATGAATTGTTGAAATGGTTAAATCAAGAAGATGAGTCACACGTTGTTCCAAAATAATTCTTAGAGTCATACTCCAAGATTGTAACTTGAGTGACATATATTAAAGAAGGTTTATACTTTTAGGGTTCTTGATATTCAATAGTTGTTAGCAAATCAAAGTGATAACATAGATCCTTTAGGGTGCATGTGAACTTAGGGTTTATGTTTTTCCACCAAAATAAGATTTTTGTGTCATATACAATGTAACGCTTGGTCCAGGTATGAAATAATTCCATTTATTTTCAAGTCTTGAATGGAACTCGATGAGTTGGGAGGCTCTAACTCATCGTGTTGAGATTTCCCCAGCCGCGCATTTTAATGACCCAACTCAACGAGTCGGGGTGTCCCAACTCAACGAGTTGGCGCATGAAGTGAATACCCTAATTTTCAGGTGTTGCACCTTATATAAAGGACTTAACTTCTTTGGTTGGCCTCCTTACCAGCCACCCTTGCCCATATTCTTCTTACATATTGAGCAGTGTGAGCTTAAAGAGTGTTTGTTTGTAGTTCTTGAAAAGAGTGTTGAAGAAGGAAGCACCTAGGTCGGAGGAACGACTCTAGATCCAGAAACTCTTCATTAGAGGCTACATTTGTGATGTATAAATCGTCACCTTGGCATGTAGTTTATTAGATCTCTTTTCTTGAAATTTTAGTTTGAGCTTTAGGTCTTTGGTTGAGTTGTCCAAGGAGAAGAGGCTTCCAAGGGTTGATGGATTAGATCTGACCCCTACATGACCTCTTGAGGCTTAAATTTGCAAACTTTAATGGAGGCCATCTCCAATTTATGCATGGACGTAAAGTTGGAAACTTTACGTGATTTTCCCACCTTGGGCATCAGATCTGTATTTTGGAACGTTGTAGTGGAAGTTAAGGGTTTAATGGGTCAATACCCTCTTTAAAGGACTAGGGTTTGGGGTTTTAAGCCTTATGGTTGGTTCTTAAGGGTAAAGTTGGAAACTTTACCCTTCTAGACAACATTAGGGTTTCGGGTTTTAAGCCTTATGGCTTAATGCATTAAGTGGGTTGGCAAACTGGAGAACTCAACGAGTTTGTAGGGGGACTTGGCGAGTTGGTTTGGGATTGTCATAATTTTTTCGGATAAAGGGGAAACTCGACGAGTTGTAGGGAAAATTGACGATCACAATATCGTGATTCTGCCTTTAAGGGGAACTCGACGAGTTGGGTCAACTCGGAGTGTTGAATTTGACTTTGACTTTGACCAAGGTTGACTCTTAGGGTTTGAAGTTTTGTTTGGAATCAAAGAATTTGCTTATGTTTAGGGACAAAGCTTGTGCTTACAGTTTATTTGTATGTTTCAGGTTCTTCTATTGATAAGGGCAAGGGCCTGACTTGATGACGAGGCATGCATTCTCCGGTGTTTTCACATTTAGCTCTTCGTACTCTGACTTTTCAAAATAATATGGATATGTATTGGGATTTTTATATTTACTATGTTTGAGGTTATGAAATAAAAAGTTTAAAATTTTTATGAAAATCGGGTTGTATCAGAGCCTTGGTGTGAGAGATTCGAACACACTTTTGGGTGTGTCGAAACTCAAACTAAGGGGATGGTAACAATTGCTTTTCAAAAAGAAACCAAACTTTAATTTCTTGAAAATAATTTTTATAAGAAAAGGGGAGAATGAAATGCATGTAATTAGTTGAGCTCAAGTAAGTATTCCCAATGTTTAGTCATGCTATTATAGATATGGAAACATGCTTGTATAGATTATTTGCTAAGTGTATGCTTTCAAAGTAGTGCATGCTTAGGATTGCATACTCCTAGAATGTGGGAGTCTGCCTTATTTATGTTCCTTGTTTGGTTGTGGTTTAGGTTAGAAGTTTTATTTGATAGTCTATGTGATTCTCTTTGTGTATAATTTGCATGCACATAGCAAGCTATTATGATTAATCTGGATTTCTGGTTTGGTGAGGGTTGAGAATCATAGGGTAGACTAGGATCAGAGTCAGTGTTGTGTTTATGATTTACAATTTGTGATAGGGTGATTTAGGGATATCAGGTATAGCCTTGGGGAAGGTACATTTAGGTGTGGAAGGTAGTATTGGGCCCATACTACTTTAAGCATAGGACCTGTACCCAAAGCAATGACAGAACTGGTGGCTCTTAGGAGGATATATGGTGTGGAGGAATGCCTTTCGATTTTCTTATCTTGGTTATTTGTGACATTTTCAGTTGAGGATGGTGATGATCATGCAAGGTTCAGGATAAGGATCTGGATCTGGTACGGGCCCCGGTGCAGAGCCCATGGATGAGAGGATGCACGATCTTATCGCAGCCGAGGTTACTCGTGGCATCCTTGACGCTACCCCGATGATTTTAGGTACTGTCAAGGAGGGCATCATGGAGATCATGGAAGAGAGGCTCAATTCCTTCCGAGCCGAGATTGTTGCAGGCCAGATTGGGGCACGAGCTCCCTCGTTTAGAGAGTTTAAGGCGTGTGGGGTGCCTGAGTTATTTGGGGTCCGGGATCCCATAACTAGCCGACGCTGGGTGGTAGACATGGAGAATGCCCAGTACACGAGGTCTTGCCTCGATGCGGCCAAGGTGGGCTTCGTATCTTGTATGTTGAGGGATCGGGCACGATACTGGTGGGAGGACGTGACTTATGAGGTGGGTCAGCCTGGGTGGCTGAGATGACATGGGAAGTGTTTGTGAGGAGGTTTGATCGAGAGTTTGGACCACCCATTGAGGTGCATCATTTGGTAAGAGAGTTCCGAGATTTACAGCAGACTACCGAGACTGTGGCGAAGATCACCACCAAGTTTCGAGAGAGGGCACTTTTGGTTCCGCAATACGTTGTGGATGAGGAGATGAAGAAGACTACGTATCATTCCATGCTGAGAGATGATATCCGTGAATTTGTGAGTTTTTCGGGGTGCAAGACCTTAAATGAGATGGTGGAGAAGACGTGGGAACGAGAGACTGATTTGGAGCTCCGCACAAAGTGGAAGCTAGAGTAGGTTCAGGCAGCAGTAGGCCAGACCAAGAAGCCTAAGACCTCCGATCCTCCCAGCAGGGGCCAGCAGGGCCGTGGTCGTCGTGGCAAGTTCAGTAAGCCGCACAGTGGAGCTTGCCGACCAGCGAGCCCAGGATGTTACGTTTGTGGCCAGTCCAGTGACATGAGCCAAGATTGCCCTAAGAAGGGATTGATTTGTTTCCACTACAACCAGACTGATCATAAGGAGGCCGACTATCCGAGGTTGGTTATGGGAGGAGGAGTTGTGACGGCGCTTGCACCCGCCACGATGAGGATTACATATGGCCGCCCGATCAAGGTGGAGGCTCTTGCGGTGAAGAGCCATGCATTTTAGCTGACTACTGAGGAGGCCTGAGCAGCGCCAGACGTCGTGAATGGTATGTGATTTCTTCTGGCTTGTTTCTTTTGCTGTTATGCTTATGTTATTTTGATTTTGCAATTAGACCTTTCTTGTCAATGGTTTGTCGGCTCATGTTCTCTTTGATTTGAGGGCTACCCGATCGTTCGTATCCCTTGCGCTCAGCAAGAAGTTTCTGGATGCTCCGGGGACCTTGTATTCCCCAGTGAGGTGGAGATTGTGGATGACCGCACCGTGAGTGTTGGGACAGTTTATCGGAGGAGCATTTTGAATTTGTTCGGGGAGAGGTTTGCTATCGATTTGGTTCTGATTCCTTTGTAGGGATTGAAGGTGATCATCGGGAAGGATTGCTTGGGGCCCAATGGGGCCATGATAGACTATGAGCATCAGCTAGTGAGATTTCAGACCCTAAGTGGGGGAGAACTGACTATTCATGGAGAGAGAGTCTCGTATGGGCCATCTCTCTATTCGGCTGCGAGGGCTAGGAGGCTTCTCTAGCAGGGTTGTTCTGGGTTCTTAGCTTATGTTTCCGACACGAGGGTTAAGGCCATACCAGGTTTGAGCAACGTTCCGGTTGTGCGAGAGTTTCCCGACGTATTTCTCGAGGAGTTGCTAGGGGTGCCTCTAGAGATGCAAGTAGAGTTTCGTATTGATTTAGTGCTTGGTGCGGCTCCGATAGCCAAGGCACCACACCGCCTAACTCCCCCTAAGATGTAAGAGCTTTCTACGTAGCTTCAGGAGCTGCTAGACCGAGGATTTATTTGCCCGAGCAGTTCCCCGTAGGAAGCATCAATTCTGTTCATGAAAAAGAAGTATGGGTCACACAGGATGTGTATCGATTATCGGGAGGTGAACAAGTTAACGGTGAAGAAGCGTTATCCACTTCCGAGGATTGACAATTTGTTCTATCAGCTCTAGGGTGCATCTTGGTTTTCCAAAATTGATCTGCACTCGGGATATCACCAGATGAGGATTATGGATGAGGATATACTGAAGACGGCCTTTAGGACTTGTTATGGTCATTATGAGTTCGAGACAATTGAAGCCTCATGAGGCGAATTACCCCACTCATGACCCAGAATTGGGGTGGTCGTGTTTTCCCTCAAGCTTTTGAGAGATTACTTGTATGGGGTCTGGTGCACCATTTTCACTGATCATAAGAGTCTGAAGTATTTGATGGATCAACGGAATTTGAACATGCGACATAGGAGATGGCTCCATGTAGTACAAGATTAGGATTACGAGATTTTGTATCCTCCTGGAAAAGCCAGTGTGGTGGCCGATGCCTTAAGTCATAAAGAGGCGAGTGCTTCGATCCGAGATTTTGCCTGAGGATGACGGTGATTTCACCTCTATTGGATATGATCAAGGAGGCTCAGGTTGAAGGACTAAAGAAGGATAACTGGAAAGTGGAGCAGATTCTGGAGTAGATTCCACTTTTTGTGCGAGACGGTTAAGGTTTATTGGCCCAGTGTGGTAGAGTTTGGGTACTGGCTTCTGGGGGTGTGAGGAAAAAGATCTTGGAGGAGGCGCATAAATCAAAATTTTCTATTAATCCATGGGCCCCGAAGATGTATCGAGACTTGAGATTGAGTTATTGGTGGCCCTACATGAAACGGGAGATTGCATGGTTTGTTGAGAAATGTTTGACCTGCAGGAAGGTCAAAGCCGAGCATCAGAGGCTCCACGGTAACATGCAACTGTTACTTATTCCCATGTGGATATGGGAAGATATTTCTATTGATTTTATCACGAAGATACCTAGGACAACTCGGGTTTGGACTCCATCTGGGTTATCGTGGACAAGTTGACCAAGAGTGCTCATTTTATTCCAATCTTCGAGAGTATTTCCGCTGAGAAGTTAGCAGATATTTATGTGCGAGAAGTGGTGGTTAGGCACGGGGTGCCAGTGTCTGTAGTTTCAGACTGTGATGTTTGTTTTCTGCCCCAGGTTTTGGAGGAAGTTCCATGAGAAGTTGGGAACTCAGTTGCATTTTAACCCTACTTATCACCCCCAGACTGATGGTCAGAGTGAGCAGACGATTCAGACGCTCGAGGATATGCTTCAGGCATGTGTATTGGATTTTGGAGGGAGTTGGGATACTTACCTTCCACAGGTAGATTTCTAATACAAAAATAGTTATCATACTAGTATTGACTGACCGCCGTTTGAGGCGCTTTATGGTCGGAGATGCAGGACTCCAGTTTGCTGGGGGGAGGTTAGACATCGAGTTATGGGGAGTTCCGAAGTGGTACTTAAGACGACCGATATGATTCAACGGGTTCGCGACTGGATTCAAACAGTGCAGAGCAGGCAAAAGAACTATGCGGACAGGCACAGATCGGACCTAGAATTTCAGGGCGGGGATATGGTACTCCGATTTAGGAGGTAGGGCAAGTTGGGTAGCAGGTTTATTGGCCCATTTCAGATTATCACCCACGTTGGCAAGGTTGCGTATCAGTTGGACTAGCCTGAGGAGCTTGGGAAAATCCACAGTACATTTCACGTTTCGCAGTTGTGGAAGTGTGTGGCTTATGAGTCGATGGTTATATCAGTTGATGATATTCAGATTGATGAGATCCTGAATTATGTGGAAAATCCCATTTTGATTCTGGACAGAGAAATGAAATCCCTCCGGAACAAGGAAGTGAAGCTTGTAAATGTGCAATGCCAACACCAAAGAGGCTCCGAAAGGACCCGGGAGCCGGAGGATGAGATGAGGAAACATGATATGGACCTTTTTGCATTGGCACACTTCGAGGATGAAGTGTTGTTCAAGTGGGGAAGATTTGTAACACTTGGTACAGGTATGAAATAATTCCATTTATTTTCATGTCTTGAATGGAACTCCACGAGTTGGGAGGCTCCAACTCGTCGTGTAGAGATTTCCCTAGCCGCGCATTTTAACGACCCAACTCGACGTGTCGGGGTGTCCTAACTTGACGAGTTGGCGCAAGAAGTGAAAACCCTAATTTTCAGGTGTTTCACCCTACATAAAGGACTGAACTTCTTTGGTTGGCCTCCTTACCATCCTCCTTTGCCCAGAGACAACCCTAGAATCATTTTTCTTCTTGCATATTGAGTAGTGTGAGCTTAAAGAGTGTTTGTTGGTGGTTCTTGCAAGGAGACTTGAAGAAGGAGGCACCTAGCTTGGAGCAGTGACTCTAGATCCAGAAACTCTTCATTAGAGGCTACATCTTTGACGTATAAAGTCGTCACCTTGGCATGTAGTTTATTAGATCTCTTTTGTTGAAGTTTTAGCTTGATTTTTGGGTCTTTGGTTGAGTTGTCCAAGGACAAAAGGCTTCTAGGGGTTGATGGATTAGATCTGACCCCTACATAACCTCTTGAGGCTTAAATTTGAAAACTTTAATGGCCTCCATGTCCCATTCATGCAATATGTCCATTATGAAGCCAAAAATGGACCTTAGATGGTGTTTCTAGCTTGCATGGATGTAAAGTTGGAAACTTTACGTGATTTGCCCACCTTGGGTCATCAGATCTGTACTTTGGAACGTTGTAGTGGAAGTAGGGGTGAGCATTTGGACCGGCTCTTGGACCGGACCGGTTATGGAGAATTTTGTGGACCATGGACCGGACCGGATGAGTCGTGTCCGTGTCAGTGTCTGTGTCCGGGTCCAGGTCCGTGTTTTCTGGTTTTTGGACCCGTTTGGACTGGTACAACTTAAATTGCATAGAGTATAATAAGTAATCTACATTGATGTATAATATTATAACTTGCAAAAGTAATATGTTTCCGTTTCATGCCTAACTAATCTACATTGATGTATAATATTATAACTTGCAATTTGCAAAAACTAATTTTCCAAATAAAAACAACTAACATATAAATCAAGTTCACCAAAAAAAGTTAAACAATTTTAAGATAAACATACAAAAGTATTACCGTAACAACAAAAATCATAGTTTAAACTTTAAAATCAATCAAACTAACAAATTTCAGAAACTCATAATCTAATCTTCCATTGGCCTCTTCCCCATATCATTGTCATCCATATGTAACATATTTAAAGCTTGTGCAATCTCTACGTAAACACAAATGAAAATGTTGTTAGTATTTAATAAAAAGTAATAATTGTATAAAAAAAGAATAAAGATTGTAATTTTTTTTACCTAAAGCTATATCATCATCGTTCAAGATGTCATCAACGTTGTCACTTATCAGATTTGTAAACTTTATCACCCAATCTTGGATGCATAACAAATCTTCAACTATCAATGTCGATAAACTAGTTTGATACTCACTTACAACTCTACCACATGTGCTAAACGCGGACTCGGAATTATAGTATAAAATAATACTAAAAAGTTGAAATATTTCAGCTTTGATAGCTCTACTTTGGAGGATTGTAACTCAATGAATATAATACCCAAATAAACAAAATTATAGTCTAAATTCATCTACAAATTGTAAACTAAATGTTGAAAAAAACCGTAGGTCAATCCGACTTAAAACGAATGAGTTATGGGTGTTTAAAAAACGTCATATATTACAAAATCTTGCTAAAAAACTAAATATTTTCAACTTTGATAGCTCTACTTTGAAGGATTGTAACTCAGTGAATATAATACCAAAATAAACAAAATTATAGTCTAAACTCATCTACAAACTGTAAAATAAATGTTGGAAAAAATAGGAGGTCAATCCGACTTAAAACGAATGAGTTATGAGTGTTTAAAAAACGTCACAGATTACAAAATGTTGCTGAAAAGCTGAATTTTTTCAGCTTTGATAGCTCTACTTTGAAGGATTGTAACACGGTGAATATAATACCAAAATAAACAAAATTATAGTCTAAATTAATCTACAAATTGTAAACTAAATTTTGGAAAAAAACCATAGGTCAACCCGACTTAAAACAAATGAGTTATGTGTGTTTAAAAAACGTCACAAAAATCTTAATCATGTCCAACCGGTTTTAAACCCGGTAAAAACCGGACCGAACCGAGAAAAAAACCGAACCGGACCGGAGAGAAATCTTAGAACCGAGAATCGGCCCGGGGGTCCAAAAAACGGTCCGGTCAGGTTCGGTCCGGTCCGGTCCACCGGTGCAAATGCTCACCCCTAAGTGGAAGTTAGGGGCTTAACGGGTGAAGACTCTATTTAAAGGACTAGGGTTTGGGGTTTTAAGCCTTATGGTTGGTTCTTAAGGGTAAAGTTGGAAACATTACTCTTCTAATGAACATTAGGGAAGGGATATGAGGTTTGGAGTCCTTGGATTCAAGAAAAAATGGCTTAATGCATTAAGTGGGTTGGCAGACTAGAGAACTCGACGAGTTCGTAGGGGATCTCGGCGAGTTGGCTTGGGATTGTCACAATTTTTTCGGGAAACTCGACGAGTTGGATCACAATATCGTGATTCTACCTTTGATGGGAACTCGACGAGTTGAAGGATAACTCGGCGAGTTGGGTCAACTAAGAGTGTTGACTTTGACTTTGACTTTGACTTTGACCAAGGATAATTCTTAGGTTTTGAAGTTTTTTGTGGAATCTAAGAATTTGCTTATGTTTAGGGACTGAGTAAAATTGATACTCGGAGCCAAGACCTATATAGCTACTGTCAGTATTAGAGATGAGTCTTCTCACCACACTCATGGGTCAAAGGCACCAAGGTTGGCCCATTATTCGATATGATATGTTTGTATTATATGGGAAATAGTATGCTATTTGATTTACATAGAGGCTTATGTGAAGACCATGAGGGAGCCCATGGCACTTGTCAAGATCATGGGGGAGCCCATGGCATGAGGATATAAGATCATGAGGGTAGCCCATGGCATTCCATTGAAGACCATGGAGGGAGTCCATGGCAAATTGTATGTATATGTATGAGCAGGACATTATGTGGTTATTTGATTTGTGTGATTGGGAAACTCACTAAGCTTGTGCTTATAGTTTATTTGTATGTTTCAGGCACTTCTATTGATAAGGGCAAGGGCCCGACTTGATGACGACGCATACATTCTCTGGTGTTTTTTTAGCTATTTGTACTCTACTTTTAAAAATAATATGGATATGTATTGGGATTTTTATATTTACTATGGTTGAGAATATGAAATTGAAAGTTTAATTTTTTTATGAAAATTTGGCTGTTACATACAACCCAACATATATATATATATATATATATATATATATATATATATATATATATATATATATATAAAGATAATTATGAGAGATATACACAAATTATAGTTATCAAGTATAAAGTAAAAAATTTATATTGTGATAATTATACTAGTTACTAAGTAAAAGAGTTAAAGAAAAGATAAATACCTAAGGTTAATGTGTTAGTGAGCTTTATTATTCATCTTTAGCCCAATTAAATTCAGCTACCCCAAACCTATAATTGTTAATCTTGCGAGATCCAGAAAGATATGTATGGATCTATATGGGGTTGATACCCCCACATACAATTACTAGCTACAATGCTAACAGGATAATTTTTTTTTAATTATATACATCTATTATTCGACGTCCAATGAAGCATCGTGCGGGTGAATTTATTAGTCCACAAAGTCAATTATGGGGGATCATGGTAATACAAACCAACAACATTATGGAATCAACTTCCTAGAGGAATGCCTTCAAGTAGTTAATATAATAAGTTAGGATTAATAAAATATCCTAAAATATATTAGATTAAACTAGGATTATCAAAATATCCTAGGAAGTATATAAGTTAGGATTGGTAAAATATCCTAAAATATATTGTAATAAATTAGGATCGGTAAATTATCCTATAAGGCATCTTAAGTTAGGATCGGTAGAATTCCCTATAAAAATAGTAAGATAGGATTTGTATAAGATCCTAAGGAGAAAAGAAGAAAATATAGTATCTGGAAGATTTTTATGTTTTATGATACAAAGAACTTTGGAAGTTACAATATAGTAAAACCTTGGAGACAAGGGATCTAAGAAAGATGACCATAGTTATTGTAAAAAAAATTTCTAAAAGTTTTCAAAAGGGTTTATTAAATATTTACTTAAAGCCTATGCAGTCACCAACATCAAGTTGATGTTTCCAAAACCATATGTATTCCTAGGATTAATTAAAGATCTACGCAAGGAAGGACAAGCAGCTCGAAGATAGATAGGTTTTATTTTATCCCATGTAATAAACTTAAGATGTTAATAAAAAGGGTTTTCATAGTTTCTGCTCTATGATTTGGATAATCTATGTAATCGCCGTCACCCCTCGGTGCTTCCGCAAACGGCTAGGGGAGGTGTGGCATCAAAGGAAGTGATTTATAGTGCCTTAAGGTCTGTTGGAGATGAAAACCCAACATAAGGAAAGGTGGTTCATCAAATTGGGTGTGCGTAGCGTAAATGCGGTTAAAGTAGGATCTAAGCACCGATATGCTTTCTAGTTTGTGTTGTACCTAATAAAGATGCATGAGGCACTTCTTGGTGCTATTTCGTGAGGTGAAAAATGTCTTAAATATGGAAATAAATGACAACTAAAAACTCAAAATAAATCATAATTTGGTGATGTAAAGAATAATAACTCAAACATGCTTTTATTGTCAAGAAGCTTTGATGGTAACGGGTTTATAATAAATACCACATATGTGAAGGCATCAACCCATAATTCAGCAGAAACATAGGCATTAAACAATATTGCTAGACCCATTTCTGTGATGTGGCAATGTTTCCATTCCGCTCTACCATTTTGCTAAGGAATATAAGGACATGAAACATGGTGATAAGTTTCGTTAGTCACAAACGTTTGTTTAACACGGTTGTTAAGAAATTTTTTACCGTCACCAGTTTGAAAAAATTTAACCTTAGAAAAAAATAATTTTTGTACAAATGTTAAAAAATTTGTGAGAATTAACGGGTAATCGGGCTTATGCTTGAGTGGATAGAACCAGGTGACCCTGGAGAATCATCCATGAAAACAACATAATACATAGTATAATCTTATGTATAAGGTTTGCACCAAAAGTTGAACCTTGTTAAACGTTGGTAGATCAAGGCAAGAGGATGCATGTTATCTATTTTTGCGACACAGTTAGCAATGGGGAGAACGTCTACCATGCCTACTACCACCAGAAAATCCACCATGTGAGTGAGAACCTCGACCACTGGATGAGGGATGAGTTTGAACTATGAAGGTAGCAGTAGTAGTGGTGGCATGATTATAAATCATTTTTAGGAATAGCTCATGTCTTTCCGAATGTGAGAGAAAAGTGCAAAAAGAAGGACATGATATGACTGCTCGATGAGCATTGGAGAATGACTCGAAGGCAGAACCGAGTCTACATAAGAACTAATGTGCTTTGTCAATGTCTTCAACCGGGTGACCAACAACAGCCAATTAATTACACACGACTTTAAATTGTAGACCAAATTTAAAAACAAAAGAATTACCTTTGGTCATTTGTCTGAGAGAGAGTCATGAAGTGTTAGAAGACGCTCCATGGAATCATGGATGTAAGCCCGTTCAAGACATTGCCAAACAGTATGGGCAGTAGTGAGGTTGAGAGCTTCGACCATGGCCTCTTCTGAGAGAGAGGACTGGATAATTAAGTGATCTCGTTTATCCGCATCTACCCTGTATGATATGTTGGGTTTAGAGAAGACTTACCTTTAACTTCAAGAGTAGCAGGTGGAGAAGGAATAGAGCCATCGACATGGCCTTGCAAGTTTTGATAGGATAATAAAGGTCATATATGATTCTTTCCTCCAAAGCAGGTAATTGGAAGATGTTAACTTGATAGTGAGAAGATTTAGGATGGTAGCTAGAGGGAGGATGGATTTGGCAGATGCCATGAAGAAAAAAGTAACAAAAGACGAAAAAAGGGGGTTTCGGCTAGGGTTAAGCGACACTGGTTGATACCATATTAGATTTATTTCCTTTAAATGTATTATGTATTTTATTGATGTATATATTGAATACAATCGTACAACAACTACCCTTCAATAAAGGAGATTAAATAACTATACATATGTTATCTCGTCTTATCATTATCTCTAATATTATCACTAGTAGGGCCATGGTGATTAAGAGTATTCATAGAGTAAATAGAGGCTTGGTTCAATAAGCAAAGAGTGATGGATTGTGGTCAAGTGTGCCAATATGGTGAAATTGTTTAAAAAAAATGAAGAGCTTTAAACCATACCTCATTCCTTTTGCATAACAAATTGGTAACAGGGTGATACAAGGTTTTGGGATGATATTTGAATGGGTAATGATACTCATAGATCGTTTCCCTAGACTCCATGCATTCGAGTTGTCTAAGGATTGTTTGGTTGCTGATTAATGAAGAAATAGTGTTTAGGTATGGGAGTGGAATTGGAAACTTAGAGATGGTGGTGGTTTGGCTACCAAACTTTCAACTTTGAGGGAGTTGCTTAGCAATGTTCAACTTGTCGATCAAATGGATATATGGGAGAGGGGTATCGGATCCAATGTTATCTTCGTTATTAGCAACACGAGGCGTCATATCGATAATGTTATGTTGTAAGAAGGCATTACTATAACATGGTGGTTGAGAATTGTTCCTATGAAGCTAAGTGTTCTTCTGTGACGAGTCATTTTGGATAGGCTCCATGTTGGACAAAGTTTCATGAATAGGAATATAGATGTTCCATCGGTATTATGCTTATTGTGTTCTTTACGGGTTGAAGATTGCAGTCATGTGTTTGTCAACTGTGATGTGGCTAAACAAATTTAGACGAAGGTTGTTAAATAGTTGGATCTTCATTTCCCTTTATTTAAAAATGTTTTGGAGTTTATGGTGTGGTTGGACTCGATCACGACAAGACCAATGAAAAGGAAGGCGATTGAAGTCATTGTCATGAGTACGATATGAGTTCATTGGCAATATATAAACAATGTTATTTTTCAGACATCAACTTAAAGAAGATTCATATTTTCGAACATATCATTATTTATTCTTTTGATTTGTTTTCAAATAAATTTACTAAAAATAGCATTACTTGGAAAACCATGTGTTAGATGACTCTTTCTAATAGCTACAGTTGGTGATTTTTTTTTTTATAAAATTCAATGATCATTTTCTAAACTTGAAAAAAAAAATGATCCTTTGTTACATATCAAAGCAAATATCAAATATAGTCAACAAAACAATTTTAAATGGGCAGGAAAGTCGGTGTAATATGTGACGAACCGATATATGAAAAAAGAATCTTAACCTTTTAAAATTTTCCTTTCTCTCTCCTTTTATTCCACAATCCACACTCTAGATTCCCTTTAAAGTACGCATTTCTTCGCAATTTTCTCCAAGATATCATCCAAACAAACCATAAATACATCCATACGCTAAATCACCACTCTCCATCATTTCTCTTTATGTCCAAATTTTGATCATCAGCTATCAAGATATCAAGAAACAAACGAATCGATTGGAAAACAAAGTGATTCACATGGGAAGCTTAAATCCATCTCCTGAAATAACCTTGGATTTCCGACCAACTTTTATCCCGAAAACAATCGGCCAGTTTCTTGGAGAAGTGTCTAGAATTAGTAACGTAACAGAGAAGCTTTTGCAAGTTGATGATTTTGTTAAACGATTAGAAACAGAAACACGGAAAATCGAAGCTTTCAAAGATCTCCCTCTATGCATGCTCCTCATGAACGATGGTTCGTTTATTTCTCGTTTTCTCTTTCTACTTCTTCAATTCGATCAATCACAACTTGTTCATTTGCTAAATGAGTTGTATAATTCTATCTGGAAATGGGTTTTAGTTTCATCATATCTTTTTTACGCATTTTTTTTCAGCAATCTATGCGTTGAAGGAGGAATCAATGATGTTAAAGAAAACACCAAATTCTGAACCAGTACTCGAGGAATTTATATCACTGAAGAACAATTGTGATGATGATTCAAAACTCGAAATTATCGAAAAACAATATGAGAATAGCGATAAGAAGAATTGGTTGAGCTCGACACAGCTTTGGAACACTAATGAGAACTCCGAGGAAGAAGATGTCGGAATCAAGAATCCGATGATTCCTTGCTCTACACAAAACCTTCAATCAAACATTCGGAATGGCTGCACACCGCCTCCACCACCACCATCGCCGCCCCCACCACCACAGCAGCAGGTGGCTAGGAAACAGAGAAGATGCTGGTCAGCGGAGTTGCATAGACGATTTATTGCTGCGTTACAAGAACTTGGTGGTTCACAAGGTTCAATCTTGATGTCTATTTTCTTTCCATAAATGTCGAGTTTTTAATTGAATTGTCAACTAGGGGATATAAATCTTTAATTATCGTCCATTATTCTAAATCAAGATTCATAAAAAATATATAAAAAAAATGCTTTTGCAGCAGCGACTCCTAAGCAGATTCGAGAGCTTATGCAAGTAGATGGCCTCACCAATGATGAAGTAAAGAGCCATTTGCAGGTGAATTTACTTTTATAACCTCCCCATCTGTCCCATATTACCTTTTTTAAATTCAAAATATTTATGCCCCAAGGACATAAAAGTTAATTCGCGGGTGTCATGTTTGTAAAAGTGGTCAAAGTTTTCAGTGTAACAATCGAACGGGTGTCATGTTTGTAACAATCGAACGTGGAAGTTTCAGTTCCAATGTGGATTTGAACACAACATTTATTCATCTGTTATGTACATATAACATGATTTATAAGATAGGACAACGTGGGTGAGTCTAGAAGTTGTGGGAAACTAACATTTTTGTAGAAAATTTTATTAACATCCGTTTTATTATTTTAATGTCATCGTAGAAATACAGGCTTCATACACGAAGGCTCCCATCTTCGTATACAAATCAACATGTAGGATTCTCTAAATGTAGCAATTCTCAATTGGATTCTCCTAATGGGCCCCTTATGAATGGTGGCGACAACATAGTCGATGATGAAGTAGAAGATGAGAAATCTCAGAATTATTGTTGGAATTAGCAGTTGTTCCATGGTGGTACCTATACAGAAACAATCTAATAGTTATGGTCACAGTCACAGTCACAGTCATAGTCACAGTCACAGTTAATATATAGTTTCAATTCCAATGTTGATTTAGCTCTTTGTGAGCCCTAACCTCTTATGTGAGCCACCTAAGTTGTTGTGTATCTGATTTATCTTATATGATGCCTGGGTGGTGGTCCGATCTAATTTATATAGAAATAGCAAGTTTTGTAGAATTAGTTTGAATTTTTATCAACATTAAACTTTTCTTGATTTTAATATTATTACCATGTTCTTAAAATTTTGGTCTAAGGTGCTTCATGTGAGGTGCATGTGTATGAGATTAGAGAACATAATCATTGAACAATGGATTAATAAAAGCATATTATTCCCCTAACAAATCTTGAATTATTCTTTTGTTTGGATGGATTTGGCTGTACTTATTTGTAAAGGGGTGGAAGATGCCTTTTAGTCGGTAGGAGGTGTGGATACCTTGACAAGTCAAACATGTGATGATTAAATTTAACTTAAGGGTTATTTTCGGAATATGTGTGGCTTTTAATGTTGGTGTAATAAGTTGACCATTATTGTGTTTACATGTTGACTCGTTATCCCACCAAAAGTTACTATAAAATACATTCCTTGATTCTTGTTTTATTGTAAATTACTTATTTAGCCAATTCTAAAGCTATCAAAGCCTTGACAACATCATTTTCGTTTATAAGAATCTTAATTTTTGTAAAGTTGGAGGCTTTTCGTGGTGAATTTAGTGTAATCCAGTTATAGGATTGAAATATCATATTCGAAAAGTGTTTACGATTCTTCAAGCATATCTAGACTATTCATGGATTTTAGATACCTTATCCTCCAATCCATAGCATTAACAACAATGTTTATTTAAAGTTAATAGAATTTTGAGAAACTTAGAGCAAAAGGAGGTCATCTTTCTTTCAGAAGAAGCTTCATAAATAGGAACATGATGGTTATAATGAGAGGTGTACAACAAAAGAAAGACAAATGGCAAATATGTCAAACTACACCTTTTTAGATGCCAAAAGTCATCTCAATTGACCACCAAAATGGTTTTTATCCGGACCAATGGACCCCATAATTTACAAACCATCGTATTCCACTGTATTTAATTTGATCTTTTTACAAAAAATCGGGAATGATAATTTGTCAAAAGCGAGTATAATATGGTTATAAAGATCTATGCCATTTAAATTTATTAACATTAAAAACCAATTTCTAAAACTAGCAACAAAGTCATGCATAAGATAATATTCTTTCTCACCACGCCATTCACGCAATAAAAGATTGCATAAAAGCAATAATTCAAAGTTTTGAATCTTGAATTTGTTAAAAAATAAGTATCTTTTATACGAAAGACTTGCTTTTAGTGGCAAAAAAGAATATAAATTGATGACTAATGAATTCAACGAAGAAAGTTTCGAGATAATGTGTTAAACTTGAAATGGTCAAAAAATTGAATATTGTGTTTACCAAACCACTCATATCCCACTTAAAAAAATACAAGATTCGAGATGTATTTGTACGACAAACTGGCCCCTTTTCTAAGTAAATTAATTCTGAGAAGAATCTTGAAGACAAAGATGTTGTGTAAGGATATGTTAGATATTCTCTTTTAGGTACTTGTATTGATTTATTTCAAATCCAAGAATATTACTATATTTTTATAGGAAATTAGTAATCTCAACTGATTTTTCAATTATATTTTGAAAACAAAAATCATTTATTTTTAAATGATCACATGGTGTAGACCGGGGCATTTTGGACCCGTTTTTAGAAAATGGGAACAGTTATAGGATCCGATTCGGCTTTGTGGCTCCCATATAAATACCTTTTCGGAGTTCATTTCGAGGTCACTGCTTGAACATATATTCTGGAGACCGTTTCAAACTACTACAATCTATATTCCGTAGACTGTTTCAAAAATGTCTTCTTCTAGCGATGAAGAGTATCAACTTTTTATATGTGCGTTTATAATTATATATCTTTACTGCAGATTGTATGTTAACATCTATATAATTTATGCAATTATATATGTTTTATTTGTTTTTCTCTATTTTTTAGTGATTTAAAGACAATTATAAGATTACATTTAGTTATATATCTATGCTACATCAAAAAATCTTACAAATATCATAATATTCACTCATCCGGAATGAATCTGAATTCCGTATAACACCTCAAGAATACTAAGAACTCATCCGAAATAAGATTATAAGTTCCGGAATATAGATGCGGAAGGTTATTATCCGAAATCCGTATCCATAATGTTTTCATCCGGAATCCTTATCCAGAAATGGATCCGGAATTGTGTATTTTGGAATGTCCTCCGGGACATATATACTAAATTGCCTAAGTAATGGTCATTTTGATTACAACAAACAAAACATATGAAACGGTTGTGACCACAACCTGCACGCCTGAATTTGGGCGGGAAATTATGGCTCGTTTACAAAATCGAGTAGCTTGTGTGACCATGTTTAGGCAATCATGTTTTGGTGATTATGTGAACATGTCAATGGGTGTGGAATGTCACCCTTTACCTCCAATTAGCCTACATGGGCTTCAATTTCTGGTACACAACTATCGAGTTGCTTCGACAGTAAAGTTTTCTGCTTGATTACCGGCTTGCAGTTTGGGGAGTATTCCACTCGCCTCCCCTAGTTCTGATTTTGGACAGTTCAGACAACGTGTATTTCCATTTGTGCCACCATCACGTTCGGTGAGAATGGATGACCATGTGCACATATTCAATGACTTAATTCACCAGTTAGGTGATGCAGACGCGGTGAGAGTCGGTTACTATGAACTTCTTACCTTTGTCTCTAATTTAGACGATTTTAACAGGTATAAAGTTATTTACATACATTATATCAAATGATACATATATACTTATTAAATTCGATTGTTGAAAAAGGAACCCATGGGGGAGAGTGATATGGGATTTCACTTACAAATAGTTGTGAACTGTCTTTGATAAGATTGAGGAGAATTTGAACTGCACCTAGCCAAGAGTCGGCAGTAGGCATACATATACTATGTAGGGATTTGGCTATACATTTAAAATATGTCGACTATGTTTCATAATAGTTCTTAAGCAATAAGTAATGTAACTTTATTGTGTTGGTTAGTTTTTTAACATCCTAATTTTGTAGATTTGGAACATGGAAACATTTCCTAACAATAGTATAGTTCGTTCCTCTATACCGGGTGTTATCCCGTAAGCAATTGCGTACCCTAGGATGAGGCGTTCATACGCTGCTAATTATAAAAGTATTCTTGATATTAGAAATGTATGTAGCTTAGTTCACTTTATAATCTCTAAGTTGTAATGAGAAAATAAGTTAACATTAACCTTTATATATTATTTTTTGCAACGTCCCCCCTAAAGAATTATTGCAGCCTGCTCAACAGGAGTGTTCTACTTTGTGGTGGACTCATAGTGCCTCACAGGTAGATGTTGCAAATTGCCCTAATATTTGAGTTATGTTTTTTTTTTGTATGTTTTAAACAATTTCCTTATCACGATTTAGCAAGACTAAGTTTACCCTTCTGAACTACATTTTGTTGAATATTCTAATTTCATACAAACATCACTACGAGTTTTTTAGATCGATACTATCGTATTGTTTACTACTTTTTTGAGTATTTTTAACGTTAGATCTACTCTTAGACTTAACGTTACTTTTGACACTTGACTTGGTCTGACTTGAAGATTCATTTTTTTAATATGCGGGAAACTGAGCGTCATAGTTTTCGCTAGTGTGACCGATCCTTTGGCAATGACTGCATTTTTTCTGAATTGGACCTTCACCTTGGGATAGGATACAGTTATGGTTTGGTGGTCCTCCGGCTTGTCGTTTGTCTGACAATGGTGGTAATACAACCATGACTTCACCTGGTTCTTCGTATTCAGTTGGATTTGGCACAAGAAACACAACCTCTATATATGTCAATCGATATGCTTCCATTTTGATGTACAGTGAAACCCATGTATTGTAGTTTTAATATCTCGGTTCCTTGAATATCGACATAGCATGAGAACAAGGTATACCTAACAATCGTCATTTTCCACACATGAAACAACCAAATTCCAAGTTTATTATACCATTTTTCATTTGTCCATTCACCTCATATCTGCTTTGATCAATAAGTTATACCTAAAAATCTGATGATTTGTTGATCCTCCTATCGATAACCTTCTCAGCATAGTCAGTAATATTTTTTTTCTTCCAGCTATAAAAAACATGTATGTATATGTTGTCAAGCATCGTAAATTATACTACAATTAGCATAGAAGTATTATAATATAAATAGTTACCACCAGCATTACATTGATGACACCGCCATTGTTGCATAGTTGCTCAAAAAAAATCAACCAACATTATTATTGGTACGTTTTGTGCATCTCTTGATAATACATTGATGGACTTAACTCTGTTTGACGTCATAATATTATACTGAATCATAGGGAAACATGACCTTGCCTACTTCTCGTAACCAATGCCTAGCCATGTACAACAGTCTTCATTAGTACACAATGTAGCTTACTCGAGCTTTCTTTGAAATCAAACTGTTGGTAAGCTTTTGCAACCTCCCTAAAAATCTTTGTTCTCATATTCATCAACAAACAACGACAACATAGTCTGTTATATGTGTTTGGGAACACAGCTTGAATGTCTATTTCAATTGAATTGGCTCTATCTGATTGATAACCAAAGAGGACATGTACCCAATACATTCTTTGAGTCTTGATAAGAACCATATTCATTACTCACCACTTTCAATTTTCGCAACACCAAATGTGATAGGAAGGATTTGGTTATTAAGTGTTGTAAAAATCGGCCTAGGCGGTGCGTAGGCGCTTAGCTGCCTCTTACTGTCTACGATTAGTACTAGTCATTCGAGTTAGGCAGAGTCGGTCATGGGCGGCTGTAGGTGGTACTGGGCAGTCTAAGATGGTAAAAACGTCAAACATTCAGAATTTTCAAAAAAAAAAATCCCCGATTAGTCAAATTTATGATATTGGATTACTAAATTATTAGGATTCATGACTAAAACTGTTAAAAAGATCCCTAATTAGTCTAAAAATTATTATTTAAGATAATTTATATATTTAGACGACTGAATATGCTAAATTTTTATGGTTATTTACTCATTTTGTTAGGATATATTTAATATTAATGTTCTAAAAAAATTATATTACAATTAAGGGTCTCAGCCTAGGCGCCAATTAATCCCCGCCTAGACCGGTTAGTCCCTTAACCCCAGTCCACCGCCCAACCACCATCTTATGACTTTTACAACCTTGGTTTTTACCATACATGCCAACAACTAGGAATGTCGTGCCCTAGTATTTCCATTTAAGGTGTGCTCCGTCAATGATAATAATAGGATGAAAACATTTTTGAAAAGATTGAACCTAAAAAGTAATTAATTTAATATATTATTCATTAAAGCGATCACACCTATAACAATAATAAATATAAAGAACTCGTTATATTTCAAAACAATATTATCGTGAAACCAACAGCCATGAAAAAACATTCAAATTTGTTATCATAACTTGTCTTTATATGTGTAACCATCCCTTGATTCTTCTTCTCCAAGTTGTCAAAATATAAAGGTAGTCTTTGAAAGCTTTCTTCAGAGGTCTCTCCCAACCTATATAAAGCATACATTTTAGCACTTCATGCTTGCCAGTATGAAATATGTACACTAAGATGGTCATTCAAATTTTGTTGTATATGTTTTCCCCCACAACATATTACATGTACTATCATATAATATGACCTTTAAGAATTTACCAAACACCTTTTTGTTAGCTTGTCGATTATGTGGATGTAGTTGTGTGTTTGAGCAAGTGTGTCTCTCTGATAGTTTAACAACTTAAAATATATCACTAGTATTTTGTTTTGTTGTCCGTATCCACCAATCACAGTTTTCCATAAAAAAATATCTTCAAACCTGTATTTTGTAGATTTTCTCACTTTATATTGGAAGCCTTCAGTAACACTTTTGAATCCTAAATTAAGCTTAAGTTCTTCTTTACTTTTGAAGAGTTGGAATAACTATACATATGAAGTATAATTGTGGGCTGTGGCACCTTTATGATTTTGTTGAGCTAATTCGTGTAATAGTAAAGGTGCATGCATAACCTAATAGGTGATTTATGTTTCGTCAAAATCACAAAAATAATAAGGAAACTTTTCCTCTTTGTGTTCTTTGTGGTTGTAAGGGCTCAGTTTGCTCATGTTCACTTTTCAGTATCATCCCCATCAAATGCAGTGTAACTCTAAAAATGTTCAAATGGCTCGCCATGGGGAATTATATTACCATCATCAATTGTTGGTGATTTTATATCATCAAATATTATTTAAGTGTAATAGGATTAAATTTGTTGACAAAAAGTAATCCTGTTGAATATTGAACAAGTTAGGATGTTGTAGGAGTGCACACTTGTTCAAAATTTTCAAGATTCAAAGTACATTGTTATTTAGGGGCGAAGCTCCTAAACGAACGGGGGTCCGGGGGCAGCGCCCCTGGGAGCGGGGTCCCAGGCTGACGGGGTCCAAGAAAAGTTTTTATTTGGAATATATTGCTATATTAAATAAATGCATCAAAATTCCAATTTTAGAAAGTTGACCCTTTTTTCCCTGAGATCCGTTTTTGACAGGTTTGGAAGTTTTATGACAGTTTATAACTGTCTATTGACAGTTTTCAGACAGGAATATATATCCGTTTTTTGGTCATTTTTCTGGTACATCTTGAAGAACATTATCAAATACATTCTCAGATTTCATTCTCTGAATTTCATCCAACTGAGTGTTCGATCTGTACCATCGAAATACTTCAATTTGATAGTGAATCACGACTTTCAGAGATTCCAAGCAATCTTTTCATCCCCTATTTTCTAACAAAAATTAAAGTATTCTGTAATCATGGCAAGTGGTGATTCTATGAAGGATATGACAAGCAAGTTTGACAAATTGAACAAGTTTGAAGGACAAGATTTTCGTAGATGGCAGAAAAAGATGCACTTTCTCCTTACCACTCTGAAAGTGGTGTATGTTCTGAGTACACCCATGCTAGTCTTACCAGAATCTGTTGAAGATGAACCTTTGGAGGCAACAAGAAGGAGATCAAAGTGGGAAAATGATGATTACATATGTTGTGGTCATATTCTCAATGGTATGTCTGACTCTCTTTTTGATATCTATCAAAATTTCAAATCTGCAAAAGAACTTTGGGATTCTCTTGAATCCAAATACATGGCTGAAGATGCTTCTAGCAAGAAGTTTCTTGTCAGTAACTTTATGGGTTACAAGATGATTGACACCAGGCCTGTTATGGAACAATTCCATGAAATGTTAAGGATCCTAGGACAGTTTGTTCAACACAATCTAAAAATGGATGAAGCCATTGTTGTGGCTGTGATAATTGACAAACTGCCTCCTTCCTAGAAAGATTTTAAACATAATCTAAAACATAACAAAGAGGAATTAACTTTGACTCAACTTGGAAGTCATTTATGGATTGAAGAGTCCTTAAGGACTTAAGAACTTGATAACAATCCTAAAGGCAAGAACCAGGTTGGTTCCTCTTCTGTGAACATGGTGGAAGGAGAAAGTTCAAAGAATCCTAAGAAGTCTAATGGAAAAAGGAAGTTTAAAGGAAAGGATGACAAATCTTCCAACAAGAAGGCTAAGGTGGTTTGTCGGAATTGTAACAAACCGGGTCACTTCAATAAAGATTGTCGTGTTCGCAAAGTGAATAAAGATGGTGCTGGACCAAGTGGATCCAAGGATCCAGAAAGGCAACAAGGTCGTATATTTGTTTCATTGCAGAATTCTAAATATATTCAGAATTATATTTCTGTGATTTCTGAAGCATTTTATGTGCAGGATGATAAAGTTGCATGGTGGGTTGATTCAGGAGCAACAAGGCATGTTTGCAAAGATCTATATTGGTTCAAGGACTTTCAACCAATTGAAGATGGATCTGTTGTGAAGATGGGAAATGTTGCAACTGAACCAATCAAGGGCATAGGATCTGTTTTACTTACTTTTACTTCTGGGAAATGTTTGTGTTTGAACAATGTTTTATATATTCCAGGGATTCGTAAGAATCTCGTGTCTGAAATTGTATTAAATAATTCTGGTTACAAGCAGGTGTTAGAAAGTGACAAGTATATCTTGTCAAGACATGGTTCTTTTATGGGATTTGGCTATATATGTAATGGAATGATTAGGCTTAATATTAATTATCCTTCTAGTGATAATCATGTTTGCATGGCTTCTAGTAGTACTAGCAATAGTTTTCATAAATTTGAATTATGGCATGCTAGACTAGGACACATTAATTACAAGAGATTAAAAGACATGTCTAAAATGAGTTTAATTCCTGCTTTTGATATGCAAAATAATGAAAAATGTAAAACATGCATGCTAACTAAAATCACTAGACAACCTTTCAAAGATGTTGTTAGGGAAAGCATGGTGTTGGATCTTATACATAGTGATTTATGTGATTTCCATGCAACACCTTCCCTTGGAAACAAGAAGTATGTTGTTACTTTTATTGATGATGCATCTAGATATTGTTATATCTATTTGCTACATTCTAAGGATGAAGCACATGATAAATTTAAAATTTATAAACAACAAGTTGAGCTTCATAAAAATGAATTAATAAAAGTATTGCGTACTGATAGAGGTGGTGAGTATTATGATCCAGTTTATTTTGAATCAACTGGAATAATACATCAAACCACAGCTCCATATACACCATAACAAAATGGTGTAGCTGAAAGGAAGAATAGGACTTTGAAAGAAATGGTTAATTCCATGTTGTCATATTCTGGTTTAAGTGAAGGGTTTTGGGGTGAGGCAATGTTAACGACATGTTACATCTTGAATAGAACTCCAAATAAAAGGAGTAAGAATACTCCTTATGAACTTTGGTGTAAAAAGGTACCAAATTTGAGTTATCTCAAACTTTGGGGTTGTAGAGCAGTTGTAAGGCTCACTGAACCCAAAAGGAAAACATTGGGTGAGAGAGGTATAGATTGTATCTTTATTGGATATGCTGAGCATTCCAAAGCATATAGATTCTATGTTTTAGAATCTAATGACTCTATATCTATAAACAAAGTGATAGAGTCAAGAGATGCTATCTTTGATGAAGAAAGATTTACATCTATACCTAGACCAAGGGACATGATTCATCAATCTTCCAATAAGAGTACTACTCCAGCTGAAGATGTTTCTGGTGGTGCAACTTCTGTACCTGAACCTAGGAAAAGCACCAGAGCTAGAAAAGTTAAGTCTTTTGGATCTGATTTTCAACTATATTTCGTTGAAGGAACAAGGAATGAAACTATTTCTCAACATCAATATTGTTTTAATATTGAAGAGGATCCAAAGACTTTCAGTGAAGCTATGGCTTCTAGAGGTGTTCATTTCTGGAAAGAGGCAATTCATGATGAGATTGATTCTATTATGCATAACAATACTTGGGTATTGGCTGATTTACCTCCTAGTTGCAAGGCATTAGGATATAAATGGATCCTCAAAAGAAAAATGAAGGTGGATGGCACAATTGATAAGTATAAAGCCAGATTGGTTATCCAAGGCTTTAGACAAAAGGAAGGCATTGATTTCTTTGATACTTATGCTCCTGTTGCCCGAATTTCTACTATTAGATTATTATTAGCTCTTGCAGCTATACATAATCTTGTGATTCACCAAATGGATGTGAAAACTGCATTCTTGAATGGTGATTTGGATGAGGAAATATACATGAAACAACCTGAAGGGTTTGTGATGCCTGGAAATGAACACAAAGTGTGCAAGTTGAAGAAATCATTATATGGTTTGAAACAAGCACCAAAACAATGGCATCAAAAGTTTGATGATGTTGTCTTGTCTAATGGTTTTGCATTAAAGCAAGCTGACAAGTGTGTATATAGCAAATTTGATACTTCTGGTAAAGGAGTCATGATTTGTTTATATGTGGATGATATGTTAATTTTTGGCACTGATTTAGAAGAAGTTAATAAAACCAAGACATTCTTATCATCCAGTTTTGAAATGACAGACCTAGGGGAGGCTGAGGTAATTCTTGGTATAAGAATTAAACAAGGAAACAATGGGATTTCAATTTTTCAATCTCATTACATCGAGAAGATATTGAAAAAGTTTAACTTTGAGAATTGTTCTCCTATTAGCACTCCTATAGATCCTAGTCTCAAGCTTTTACCAAATAAAGGATCTCTAGTGTCTCAACTTGAATATTCTAGGGCTATTGGTTGTCTAATGTATGCCATGGTTAGTACTAGGCCTGATATAGCATATGCTATGGGAAGGCTTAGTAGATATACTAGTAATCCTAGTTCACATCATTGGCAAGCTGTGAGTAGAGTATTCAAGTACTTGAAAGGGACCATGAATTATGGTTTAACTTATAGTGGATATCCTTCTGTTTTGGAAGGTTATTCAGATGCCAGCTGGATTAACAACTTAGAGGATCACTCCTCTACAAGTGGTTGGGTGTTTCTTCTTGGAGGAGGTGCCATTTCTTGGGCATCTAAGAAACAAACTTGTATTACTAACTCAACCATGGAGTCTGAGTTTGTTGCATTGTCTGTTGCTGGTAAAGAAGCTGAGTGGTTAAGGAATTTGATTTATGAGATTCCATTATGGCCCAAACTGATATCTACCATTTCTATCAGATGTGATAGTGCTGCAACCTTGGCTAAGGCTTATAGTCAAGTGTACAATGGAAAGTCTAGACATTTAGGTGTTAGACATAGCATGATTCGTGAGCTCATCATGACTGGTGTGATATCTGTGGAGTTTGTAAGAACTCAGTTGAATTTAGCCGATCATCTAACCAAAGGGTTAGCAAGAGATCTTGTGCACAAGGCGGCTATAGGGATGGGTTTAAAGTCCACTTAAAATCTTTTATATTAAGATACCCAATTCCCATCTAATGCAATATTAGATGTTGAATTCAATGTGGAAAGCTTGATATTTGAAGATTGGAACACATTTTTTTGATCATCCCAAGGTATGTGTTAGGTACTGCAAGTTAAGGAGGTTGAAAATTTATTTCTTAATAATTCTTTGAAAAATTGCATTTGCAGGTGCAAGAATAAAAGAACTACCTATATAAGCATGAAGTTTAGCTGCTTCAAAAAGTTGGGACTTGGCTTTGATATGCTTATTGAAGGATGGGACACAAGCTAGTAAAATATAGTGTCAAGTTAGAAATTATGAGAATGTAAACTGGTGTGTGTATTATCTTCATGTATTCACTTTAAATAGAAAGGGTTCAATCCTTAAAGACACCCTAATATTCGAATATTTGGATCGAGTAATATACTAATATGAAATTCAATCGTCACGACATTTCATTTATGCATCAATTTGTTGTTGTTTATGTTTTGTTTTAAGTTTAATCAGGATTACACTTAAATGGGGGAGGTTTGTTGGTGATTTTATATCATCAAATATTATTTAAGTGTAATAGGATTAAATTTGTTGACCAAAAGTAATCTTGTTGAATATTGAACAAGTTAGGATGGTGTAGGAGTGCACACTTGTTCAAATTTTTCAAGATTGAAAGTACATTGTTATTTAGGGGCGGAGCTCCTAAACGAACAGGGGTCCGGGGGCAGCGCCCCTGGGAGCGGGGTCCCAGGGGCGGCAGCCGCTGGCGGGGTCCAAGAAATTTTTTTATTTGGAATATATTGCTATATTAAAAAAATGCATCAAAATTCCAATTTTAGAAAGTTGACCCTTTTTTCCCTGAGATCCGTTTTTGACAGGTTTGGAAGTTTTATGACAGTTTATAACTGTCTATTGACAATTTTCAAACAAGAATATATATCCGTTTTTTGGTCATTTTTCTGGTACATCTTGAAGAACATTATCAAATACATTCTCAGATTTCATTCTCTGAATTTCATCCAATTGAGTGTTCGATCTGTACCATCGAAATACTTCAATTTGATAGTGAATCACGACTTCCAGAGATTCCAAGCAATCTTTTCATCGCCTATTTTCTAACATCAACCAGCAACATTCATTTTTGCTCATCATTATAAATTCAAAAACATTAACGGTAGGAGAAGCATGAACAACACCTTACCTTTATGCCTAAAATCACCTCCATCTATAGGGCCGCTGTAAGAAGGAACATTATTGGTTGTCATAGGTAATAAGTTATAAATTTGGTTACTTCCAACACCGGAAAACCCATTTCCACCAAAACGATTTTACCTGGAAAATCAATGAATACAAATTTCCATAACATTATTAGCAACAAACAATTGTATTGTGTTATGAGGCATACTACTGACAAAACAAAGAAAATATCTTACATCACTATCATCAATAATCCGCATAACTATATTTGATACAAAGACGTTGAAAATATAGACGTATGTTTGTAGTGTGTAACCTAGATTTGGAAGCAGCCAACATAATTAACCCAAAAAAGTTGATATCATTGCTTGTATCTACACCAAATCATGTGTACTCTGGAGCAATACACTGCATATATCCCTCGATACGCTAACATTGCCCTTCCAATAGAAACTTGCACTGGAAAGAATTTCGTATACATACTCATACTGGAAGTTATAAGAAAACTATCAAACAAATAAACAAACTGCATATAGGGAATAAAAACACAGAAATACCCTAATTTTTCCTCTCCGGAATTTCCCTCCGAAATGTACATGCATTGCAGACTACAATCCTCAATTTACTTTTCAGTTCGAAGCATATGGGGTGTCAGATTTCGAACCCAAATCCTACCAACCACCACCCACTCTAGAATGAAAACAAGTACTCCAAAATATCGTATTTTGGAATTCATTGAACAACCCAACTCCAGAATGATCGTACTTACTAAGGAATACGATATTGCGAAGAAAGTGGTCATTTTTCAAAAAAAAAAATGTTGGTTATTTTTGTTAACATACTCGGTTATAAGGGTTAGATTACTAAATTTCTCTTTTTTATTGTTTAATATTCTATAAACACTTATATAATTATTATATACAACAATAGTATTCAATTATATGGTTCATATTTTCTATAAAAATTCTATGCATGGACTATTTACAATCAGTTACCAAATTCAAATAAATTAAGCCTTAAATCTCTCAATACTCGCACACGAACCCTTAAAGAAAAAATATTTTGGTTTTTTATGAGGGAGATGGTGATCATGAAACAAATTACCACTCACTTGTTTATATACCGCATTCATTGCAACTGTTGGGGAATAATGAGGATATTAAGATTGAACTTGGAAAATTATCACGATAATAGAATGCGTGAACTAAGAACACAAGTATTTAACGTGATTCACTTGAAGTTAATCAAGTTACGTCTAGATACAAAACGAGAGAGATTGTTTGTGAATTTATGAGTGTATAACAAAAACTCGTATTTACTGCACTCTTAATGATGATTTACATGGTGTATGTATCTTTGTACAGAGTTGTTGAGCTAGAATTTACGGTCGAGCCAATAGTACTCTAACATGGTTTAGCATAAAATCAACTTGTCTTCCAATATTGTTTGAATAATATCAAAACATGACACAACTTCGATATGCTCTAGTTGGGATGAGATTTGGTCCAAACTCAGACCTATAGACCCGGACCCGGAAAATCTGAGAAATGGTTAACGAGATTTTGTAGGACCAGAAACCGGACCAGGAACCGATTCCGGTCCGGTTCCGGGTAAAGTGGGCCTAGAACCGGAAAACCCAGAAATATCAAAGTGAGTCGAATGGAACCGGGTAAAGTGGGTCTAGAACCGGAAAACCAGGGAAAACTGGAATTTTTTGGTAATTAATTAGTGGTTGAACTTTAAAAATTTTCAACTTTGATATCCCAACTTCGGAGGACTGTAAGTTATTGAATATTAAACAAAAAAATGACAAAATTATAGTCTAAAATCATGTATAAACTCTAAAATACAAGTTGTAAAAAACATCATGATAATTCGACTTCAAATGAATTTGAGATGCATGTTTTAAAATTTCACAGAATACAAAAATAAAGCTGAAAAAAATCATAGCTTTGATATCCCGAATCTGGGAGACTATAAATCAGTGAATAAGAAACCAAAAATGATAAAATTATAGTCTAAAATCATGTACAAACTCTGTACTACACTTTGGAAAAAACCGCATGCTATTCCGACTTCAAATGAATTAAATATGTATGTTTTAAAATTATCACAAAATACAAAGAAAGCTGAAAAACATAAAATTTCCAACTTTGATATCCCGACTTTGAGAGACTATAAGTCAATGAATATAAACCCAAAAACGACAAAATTATTGTCTAAAATCACAAACTGTAAACTACACTCTCGAAAAAACCTCATGTCAATCCGTCTTGAAATGAATGAGATATACATGTTTTAAAACTATCACAAAATACAAAAAAAGCTAAAAAAACATAAAACTTCCAGCTTTGATATCCCGAACATTGAGAGACAGTAAGTCAATGAATATAAACCCAAAAATGAAAAAATTATAATATAAATTTATGTACAAACTATAAACTACACTCTAAAAAATTCCTCATGCCAATCTGACTTCAAACAAACGAGATATGCATGTTTTAAACTTTTCATAGAAACCGGTTCCGGCCCTTAAAATCGGTTCCGGTTCATAACATGATTCTGGTTCTTAAACCCGTTTTACCCGGACCCGAAGAACCTGAAACCCGGATTACCTGGATTTTTTAAAGCCGGGACCCGGACTAGTTTTACATATTCCGGTTCTAACGGTTCCGGTTCCGGTTCCGGTCCGGTTTTTCGGTTCTAAATCTCATCCCTATGCTCTGGTAACTTGGACAACATTTTTTGAACTTCTAACAAAATCGTGCTTCTACCTTTGATATCGAACTTCAGTATTTCCCAAACAACTTTAGCATTTGGTATCATACCTTATCATGGCAATGCTTAGAATGCACCCTATGGATTTCCTAGTCCTTCTACATTTTATTGTCGTTCGTCATTCACCACTAGACTTCACATCTTAACAATTTCCTACATTGTAGCTAATTCGACGAATGAATCGTTAGCTTTCCAACATGTAAGCGAAATCATTCTAGCATGCATTTTTAATGTAGTTCAAGGAAGACCAGTTGAAGCCATACAAAGCTTCAACTTCTCTAATGTTATCTCCTTGGAGAAAATATTTTCTATATTTTTCGCAATAAGGGTCTTCTTTTAATTGAGAATACATTTTCCAATAAGTTCTCAGATAAATTGGTATCTCATTTTGATGTGTTTCATCCTACTACGAAACACCAAATTACTCACAAGATTAACTACAATCTAGTTATTACAATGTAACACACAATCTTCTTAATTGAAGTCCCCTGATAGGAAGTTCTTGTAACACCCATTTTCCAAGATATATCGGTTGAGTGTATGAGGGATTAAAAGTAATGTTTTTAGGAAATACCTTGTGCCACGACGTGGTGAACGGAGAACCACAATGTGGCATGCAAAATGCATGAACGCATATTCGGATGGTCGCCACGACATGACAAGAGGAAAGACATGATGTGGCATCAACTGCAGCCCAAGCCCATGATCTTTTAGGGTTTCTTCAATATTTAAGCCCTTAAACTCAAGGTTAAGGGCATCCTCTTCAACCTCCAACCCTTTCAAACGAAACCCTAGCATCCATGAAAATTTGATAGCTTGTTCCTTTGATTTGAAGCTTATTTTTTTGGATTTTTGCAGAACTTAGGGAAGAATGAAGTCACAAGTAAGCAAGGGAAAAAAACGAAGCTTGGATCCAGCATCCTCTTTAGAAATCTGAGTTATTGGAGGTATAAATGCATACCTTGTCCACTATTCTTTTTGCTTCAAGTATGAGCTTATTTTAGAGGATTTTGGTCCTTTTATTTGGATGCTTTAGGAGTTGAAGGACTCTAGAGCTTGTGAATGGCCTCTTATGGTCATTATGTGTTGAAAAGTGAGAAAAAGGAGACGTGAGTGGAGTCCCTTGTTTTCATGCCAAGTTTTGGCCCCATTAAGGACTTAATGGACTTAGGGGTGTAGATCTAGTCTTATAATGAAATCCAAATGGATAAAGTTGGAAACTTTATCTATTAACTAATTGAAGAGAAGCAGTTCTGACGTTTTAGGCTTAGAT
Organism: Lactuca sativa; assembly: GCF_002870075.4. NCBI lineage: Eukaryota > Viridiplantae > Streptophyta > Magnoliopsida > Asterales > Asteraceae > Lactuca > Lactuca sativa. Next base: position 159,422,514 of record NC_056629.2, on the reverse strand, counting down.
ATGTAAGGATTAGGCACTTAATGAATAATATGACAATCTGCTAGTTCCCTTGACATAACAATGGGCTCGCCAAGACGTTATGGTTCTCTGCTTCATGACTGTTTTGTCATAATGTTCCCACAATGTGGCCAAAGGTCCTTCATGTCGTGGCTAGAGTTGAATAGGTTGACTGTTGACTTTATGGATCATTGACTATTGACTTTTGACCGGTTTGAATTTTGGTCAAACTTGGAGGAATTGGGCTATTAATTAAGTTTCTCCCTTTGTTTGGCGCTATTCGGTTCGTATGAGCCATCGGTGCAGAGGGCGAGGGTATTGTTGTGTTTTTAGTTATACTTTCAGGTGAGTTCCCTCACTATACTATGTGTTATAGTGTATATGCTTGTGTGTCAGGATATAGGACTAGTTGTATGCTGGTTAGAGTACCAGTAGGTTGGTGATCATGTAGTGGAGTGCCCTAAGGGTTGTATGTAGTCATGTAGGATAGCCTAAGAACTCATGATCTAGGATTTGTTGCCTATTCTTAGTTTAGTTGTGGCTCTATAATGAGATCACATGTTCGAATGTGTATCTCACATCTAGTTACATATAGCTATGCATTCCTTGGAGATCATTCGGTAGTGGCGTAGTGTATTGTATGAGGCCTGGTATGTGGTAGTGAGATGTTGGACATGTAGACTAGTATAGATAGTTACATATATTTATATGTTTATTTGATTGCTTGTTTGTTACATACGTCGACGTATTAGGTGGTGGGTTAAGGCGGTCCTCCTTTGTTTAGGCCAAGATACTTAGGCGGGCCAACAGTGTGTTGTATGCTAGGTTTTGATCAGATGTATACTAAGAGAGAGTGGTGCAGATGTATTGGAGGCCTTACGAGGCGGTCCAGTCAAACTATAGGCTCAAGAGTGCTCTAGGCATGTCATAGGCCTTATGTGGCAGGCCAAACAAACTGAGGCTCGTGTGTGCATGCGTTGTATAGATATTGTGGTGTGTAGTATTTAGGATGAAATCACTAAGATTTGACTTACAGTTGGTACCATTGGTAATCGTGGGAAGGCGGAGGTGTGGTTGTACACATTCATCAGCAACCATGAAGATTCTGCATTACTTATATTACTCTAATTTTTAAACAACTATAACTTGGAACAAATGGGTTTTCATAAATTGGGTTTTATGTAAATGGTAATTTTACCTTATTTAAAAATGAAAATTTTGCTTGTGAAAATGGGAGGTTACAGTTCTTCAACCAAATAAGTTATTTGTTATCATATTTTATTTTCATTTACTCTGATTTAGTGGTTGAAAGAGTAACATTCTTTTTTAAAATTTGACATGAAACTAACTGCTATTTTCCTCCAATTGTGAACACATAACCGATAGTGATTTTTCCCGAATCCGCACAACCCCCAAGATCAGCATTGACAAACCCTTCGTATCTACCATATTGAACTTCTTGAAACCCTTTTAAATTTTCTTCTCTTGATAAATTTTTAGTTTTCTTAAATTTCTATCTTTGACTATGCTTACACCCAAAATTTCGTAGTCACTGAATTCTTCATCTCGAATTCTCTATCGACAACTACTACTTAAACTTGTTGATTTCCAATATGTTCGACCTAACAACCAATATATCATCAACATATACCCGATTATCTTCATGAAATCATGTAACGTCCTAATTAAAAAATTTCTTTTGAAACAATTAATATAGAAAAACGTGACCTTTACTATATACCCACTAGTAAAAGGAACACATTTGAAAAGGATATAGTTAATACTATTACTTTTAAACTTTAATTATGCATAAAATCATGTATAAAGAAACCATTAAATATAATTTTGTTAAAACTTTCAAGATATAAAATTAGAGTTACTGAAAATGCTTCATATCCAAAAATGTGGATGACATAATCCAAAAATTACATATCATAAAAAATAACAATACTTAAAATCCACGAGAATGTGAAATGTCGACTGTAGTCACACTAGGTCCTTCATCTGACTACCTTGAAAGGTTAGAAAAAAAAATTTAATAAACAACAGGTAATCAAAAATGATTAGTGAGCATACACATTACTCACCCATTATATTAATCATACATCTTCATATTGTTCTTGCAGTCACAAAATCACCCCATTATTTCATAATGTTGAATAAATAGATTTAAAGTACACTCTATCATGTTTTCATTGATATATAGAACTTATTCAAATGACTTTTCTACATTTTCTTTGAATTTTCAAACATGGCAAGAAAAATGTCCCAACATTCTACACCATTCTCCAAAAATGTTCACCAACACCCAAGGAAAAGTAAGGATCATTCCTTAGAAAAAATATTTGTTAAAATAGACTCTGTCATATAACCACGACCCTTGAATTCATGACAATTGGATTTTTCTAGAATTATTTACATATTTTACTAGATGGCTAAACATACATCTTTCTAAACCAATCATTAAAGAATGAAAATTCCATCCAACTTGGGAATGGAATCAGACTAACCAATTTTTTTGAAGCCCCATAACTCTTTAGTTACCCTAATTATCCAGATACTGTAGAGAGGAAATTTTTTAAAGATTCCAAGTGCAAAATGAAGATATGAAGAACATGATTCAATCTGTATCATCAGTTCAGTATGATTTGTCATTTAGAACTTATTTTTATCTTCTATATTCAGTTTTTAGCCATCTCAAGCTAAAAACCCTAGATTTTTGTTCAGCATAGACTCGAATTTTCTTGCAAGTAATCATTAGGTATGAGTTTTTATTGTGATTTTTGTTTAGTTTGATTAGTTTTATGCATAATTAATGTTTATATTTTATTAAATTTATGTTGGCCACTTTAATTGTTATTGATTGATTCTAGTTATGTGATTGTTTAGAACCATAATTTTTTTATTAATCAATAAAATATTAGATTGGTTTGAAGGTTTGTATTTGATCAGATACACTTCAAGTATGAACAAGAAAAGAAAAAAACAATCTCCGCAAAATAATCAACAGAAAGTAAATAACACAAAAGTTTTCAAATTGTTCCTTTCACCAAGAAAAGAGGTTTTGTCTACACCAAGAAGACGGGTTTGTTACAAAGACGATTGACACAAAGCCACGATCACTAATCTTGGACTACTACATTTGGGTTTGCCTTACCGTTATATATATATATATATATATATATATATATATATATATATATATATATATATATATATATATATATATACTACTCTATACATGTATATCCCTTTTGTGAAGGGATTTTGTCTAATCTATACTAATGACCAGATCCTTATCACCAAGATTACGAATCTGATATCTATTCTATATTTATCTATAATAATTGGCTAATCTAAAAAAGATTTCAATCGGACAACTATACTAAAGTTGACGTTGTTGAACTTGAGTTGCTGGCATTGATGACTTGTAGACGAGGACGTTGATAGACCATTATATCATGTGTTTGACTCATCAAATCATAAGGTGTGACCTTACAATCTCCCCATATATGATGATGTCAAAACTAAACTTCTATTGATATATAAGCAGAGTGCGGAAGCTTTTGGCTTGTTCTCCCCTTACAATAATAATGAAATTTGATTCTCGCAGTTGTAACAAATGCTCCCCCTGAGAAGATTAATTGCAGCAGATGGAGGATAATTCGAAATAAGCTTGAACTTTGGAATCAGTCGAGTCGATTCCCCTTAGAATGTACTTTTCTGAGTTTTTCAATTCACCAATTTTTCTCCCCCTTTTTCACATCAGCAACTAATGTTGAACAAAATAACGTTTCACCATGTATCCTAGTAAGATTGTGATGTCTACTGATAGCATGGGTGTAAACTACCATTCACTGACATATTGTTGTGAGATGTTATCTGCATATGGTGTCATATGCTGAATCATAAATCTCTTTTATTAGAAGAGAAATGGCAAGAGTGGATAGGTGCGTGTAATATATCACAGAAATTGATATACCCATCAACACATATTTGTTAAGCTCTCATTAGTGTATGGTACATTATGCCGAATCATAAATCTTTAAAGAAGAATACACGGACAAGAATGGATTGTTTTTGTCATGCTGACGTAAAATTAGCATGAATCAATAACAATTTAGATCATTAAAAATTTAGATCATCAACAGGAAGTGGTTTAAATGTATGTATTATAGAGTAAGTTGCAATCTAGAATCAAAGATTTAGCATTAATTCACAATGGTACCATGTCCACCTCAAACTAGAAGGTCAGGGACATGAACAACCCTTTTTCATTGAAGGACTTGACATGTATCTCTTACGTTAATGACTATGCAATCAAGGTAAGCCTTTGGGTTTTTCTCAATGCTTCAGTAAAGTATAAGACTTGATGCATACGACAAGCATGCTTCCAGGGATAGGGTCAGGTAAAGATGATTAACTTAATGAAATAAACACCCTAGCCTTTTTATCATTATTTTTTTTATTTGGACTAGGCTATCTCAATTTGAGAATTTACACAATGCTAAACTGTAACGTCCCAAAAATACGAGCCAAAAGTTTCATTTTTAAAACATGGACTTAGCAGACATTAGGAATAAAGCGTTCAACGATCATATCATTTCACAAAAGTTACTACATGTCTAGAAAACATTTTTATAAAACATTAAAGTGTCAGAGTATAATTTCCCAGGAGGATCTCATGATGCGGAAAGCAAGGCGTGTGTGTGATGTACTGCTACCGTGCCAGCTCCTTCCCCTTCGAAGAAGAGGTACCTGAAACCAAAACTGAAAATTGTAAGCACGAAGCTTAATGAGTTCCCCCAACATACCACATACCATACAATCACATAACATACACATATTGTCAGGCATATCTAGGTGCCCGACCTACCCCTTCGGTCCTCTTGACCGGATACTGACCAGTATATCTGGGAGCTTGCCTCCCCTTCGGTCCTCGATCTCGACCGGATACTGACTAGCATATCTGGGTGCTGGTCTCCCCTTCAGTCCTCTCGACCGGGTACTGGGGACTATTTCACCCCCTACTACTACCACATAACACATATATCACATAATCTATCTAGCATGGCTGGGCATGACCGCCCCTTCGGCCCTATCGACCGGTAATCTGGGGGACTATCTCCCCCTACTATCACTAGCACATAGCATCATATCATACTAGCACAATAACATATCACAGGTAGTAGCAACCCTAGATGAATATCACAGAGAAAATCATCTATCATACAATTCCTACTGGTGGGCCGGCATTGTGGCCGTAGACCCACCGATACTGGAAGGTAACTCACCTCAAAGTAGCTGTTGATCGGTGTGGGAATTGACTGTCTGCTGCTGCTGCCGCTCCGGAAATCCTCCGGCTATAATTCCCACAAAATACTCAGTCAAACACCTCTAATTGTCCCTTGGGGTAAAATGACCATTTTACCCTTGATCAAGCCAAAAGTCAAAGTGAGAGTCAACTTCCAGTTGACCCGACTCGCCGAGTTGGCTCCTCAACTCGTCGAGTCCCGTCCATTCGATTGTCCTTAATCCTTTCTTTACTCGTCGAGTTAGGCATTGACTTGACGAGTTCGCCTTCTAAACTGATGTCCAAGTCCTTCGACCTACTCGCCGAGTTGTATGAACAACTCGCCGAGTTCATCTTCATCCGATGAACACATTATGTTGTGACTCGCCGAGTTGTATGAACAACTCGTCGAGTCTGTTCTTGATCTAAGAAGGTTGCCTTGAACTCGCCGAGTCAGGGAATTGACTCGTCGAGTTCCTTCATGGATGAGTTCGGCTTCCAACTCACCGAGTCCACCCAGGACTCACTACTCTACTCGGCATAAACGAAAAGGGGAAAAACTTGGGGACTCGCGGCTCGACTCGTTGAGTCCGATGAGCGACTCGCCGAGTCTGCCACTTGCAAATACTATACACTCAATCTTGATCAAATCCATTTCATGCCATTTATAGATCTGGGTTCTTAGGGCAGGATTTTCACGTAAAGTTTGCAACTTTACGTGTAGAAATGCATAGAATGGGGATTAAAGGCGAAATAAGGGCTAAGAAGGTAAATCTAGGTCATTCAAGCAATTTACTCCCATAAAGGTTATAGATATGAGCTTCTGGAGCTCAAACATGACTAGATCTAGAGGATAATCAACCTATTACGAATTCTACTTCATGCACAAGCTTGGAAAAGGTTCAAGAAGAGCTCAAAAGGTGCTCTAATGGGGTTTTAAGCATACAAACAGAACGGAACAGAGATATACCTCAGAGAACTCTAAATTAGCACCGAGATATCTGGTCTCCTTCTTCTCTTCTTGATCCACTCTCCTTCTTCTCCCAAAATCTTCAAGGAATCACTCTAATCACTTCAATCTCACAAGAAACGAGTTAGGGTTTGATGTAGGGTGATCTGAGGGTGAAAGGGGGCGAGCTTGGGCCGCACAAGCTAGCTTAAATAGGGGGCAAACCCTTGGAATTAGGGTTTCATAAGACAGCGGGGATTCGCCGAGTCCGGAATATGGACTTGCCGAGTCTCCAACTTAAACATGCCCCGGATCCCGTCTCTACTCGGCGAGTTGGACCTACAACTCGCCGAGTCCAAGGCTAAATATGAAAAACACTCAGATAAATTTTACGTACCAGGAACTAGGTGCTACATAAACAGTCATCGTGAAAGGGTGACTCAATGTTCTTAACAAATGGTCTCGCTGATGAGAAAAATAGAGAGATTTTGTCACATACAACAACATGCTTCTAGGGGCGATGATGTGTCAAAATTTGCATACTAGGCTCAAAATTGCCACCATCAGATTCCTTTGAATAAACATGGTATGAAATGTGAATAAACAATATAAACAAAATAATTAGTCAAACAAGAAAAAGTAGTTTAAATAGAAAAATGTGCAGCTTTTTCAGAAACGGATCTAGACTCGATCCATCAAATCTTTGGAATTAAATGGTCATAAATATACTTCCATTTTCCAAGATATCTACCAATTGAAATTTCAATTATAAAAGAAGACAAAAAAGATCAACTATATCACACAAATATAGTATATAAAAAGTGATGAAGCCTTTTCTTATTGAAGCGTTATAGATGGATTCCAAGCTTCATGTTTATCAGGAGCAAGAGACAAGTAAAGATTAGTATTTGTAACCAACGAGTTAACTGACTGGAATCCATAAAACCATCATGTCTTCAAGATCAACATGAGGAAATTTGAGGTTTTATCAGATTATGAGTCAGTAGATGAAGCTAAGACTTACTACTTTGATGGTTGCTCTTTGCATCCATAATAGTGACTGACGGAGGAAGAGGGTGTCCTCATGAAGAAAAGGACACGATGCCACTCTTTTTCTCAATACCAAGAGTATTGATATCCTTCAAGACAACTTCAGTGCTTACACTTAAGATGAAGATGAATCTTAGGTGGGTTTGAAAGAAAAATACATGTAAATACTAAATGTAAGATTTTGCATTGAAAATAAAGGAAGCATTTTTTTTGTTTTTTTTTTTTGGGTTTTTCAAAAGACCAAGAAAGAAGTTAATTAACAATTAAAACATAGGAAGCATGCCAAGATTTGCACTTAATTTGTTCAATCTCTTTTCATCCAATGCCTTGGCGAAGATGTCAGCCAACTGATTCGTAGATGGAATATAGAACAATTCAACTTTTCACATTTGAACTATGTCCCTAACGAAATGATGACAAATGTCAATGTGCTTGGTCTTGGAATGTTGCACTGGATTTTGTTTCATCTGAATGGCACTGATGTTGTCACGACAAATGGGTGTCTTTGAGAAGTTTAAACCATAATCCAAGAGCTGATTCTGAATCCATAGAATCTGCGTACAACATCTTCCAGCAGCAACAGATTCAGCCTCAGCGGTAGAACATGCCACTGATGTCTGATTTTTGTTGGACAAGCTTACCAATCTATTTCCAAGCATTTAAGCTCCTTCTGAAGTGCATTGATGATCAATGCCACACCTACCATGATCGGAGTCAGTATATCCCACCAGCTTGAACTCAGAGTCACGGGGATACCATAACCCAAGATTGGGTGTATGTTTTAAGTACCGGAAAATCCTTTTGATAGTGTGGAGATGAGGCTCCATAGGACTAGCTTGATAGCGAACACACAATATGGTGGCAAACATAATGTTACATCAACTAGCTGTAAGATAGAGTGGAGAGCTTATCATTCCTCGAGATAGAGTTTCATTCACATCAGTGCCACTTGGATCGATTTCAATAGACATTGATGAGGACATTGGAGTTTTTGATGGTTTGCAATCAGAGAAAATATACTTTTTCATAATATCAACAATGTATTTAGCTTGAAAGAAAAAAATACCACCAGTTAATTGTTTGACCCACAAGCCCAAAAAGAAAGTTAGTTCACCCAACATGATCATCTCGAATTTCTTGGGCATGACCTCCATGAATTCTGAACTTAGCTTTTCATCAGTGGATCTGAAGATGATAATGTCCACATACACTTGAGCAAGAATGACATGAAATCCTTATTGCTTTGTGAACATAGTGTTATCGATATTTCCCCGTTTGTATCCACTTAAGAGAAGATAACTTGCCAACGTGTCATACCATGCCCTAGGAGCCTGCTTTAAGCCATAGACAACTTTATCAAGACGATACACATTATCTGGAAATTCTTCATTTTCAAACATGGAGGTTGATTAAGAAAAAATTCTTCTTGATGATCTCCATGTACAAAGGTAGTCTTATCATCCATTTGGTAGAATCTGAAGTTTTTGAAAGAGGCAAAAGCCAGAAACAGACGAATAGCTTTAACTCTTGCAACCGGAGAAAATATCTCATCGTAGTCTAACCCTTCAAGCTGCAGATCCTTGAGTTACAAGCCTAGCTTTTTTTCTTATGACAATTCCATCTTTATCCATTTTGTTCATGAAGACCCAACGAATGCCAATGATAGTCTTTCCTTGAGGTTTGGGAACAAGAGTCCATAAATTCATTTATCTCATCCTACATGGCCTTAATCCAGTTAGTTTCTTTCAAGGCATCAACAGTATTCTTTGGTTCGATCATTAGGCAGAACTTTCCTGAATTGATGATTCAGTTTCTTCATAGAGAACAAGCTGATCTTCAGGGATAGGCTGAGAACTGATTAATTGATCAACATTGGGAAGAATGGAATCAACGTCATCTGACAAGAGCTCAGGAATGATGTATGAAGGACTGTAAGTAAGTTCATTCAGAATTGATGAATGTGACCAACTCGATCATGAATGAATGAGTCCTTATCAAAGGAACCATGAATTGTTTCTTCAATAATTTTCCTAAAAAGATTAAATACTCTAAAAGCCTTGGATATGCTGTAGTATCCAAGGAACACTCATTCATCAACTTTTCCTTAAACTTCGAATGTTGATCTCTTTGATTCAAGATGTAAAAAACATATCCAATCACATGAAAATAAGAGATATATGGTTTTCTTTCCTTTCAGTAGCTCATAAGAGGTTTCCCAATGACGTTTAACAATAATATACCAGTTTTGGGTATAACACATTGTATTGACTGCTTCAGCCCAAAATAACAATGAAAGACCAGTTTCAACAACCATAGTTCTTCCAGCTTTAGTGAGAGCTCAATTTCTTCTTTCTGCAATACCATTTGTTGGGGAGTTCTAACAGCCGAGAAGTTCTAAGAGATTCCTAAGACAAAGCAAAAATCATCTAGAGAAGTGTTTCTGAATTCATATCCATGATCACTACGTAATTGCTTTATTTTGAGATTATAGAGGACTTCTCATTGCTTAATAAGAGCAATGATTTATCAGCGACATGACTTTTCTTTCTTAAAAACACTACCCACGTAAACCTTGAGAAATCATCCATAATGACAAGAGCATATTTCTTTCCAGCTCTTGAATTAATCAGAACTATTCCAAAAAGGTTCATATAGAGGAGATGAAGAGATTTGATGATTGAAGAGCAGGACTTTGGTTAAAACGAAGACTTGGTTTTCTTCCCCTAAGCACACTTTATCCTTGACAAATTGCAGCTTAGGAATTCCTCTCACAAGTTGATTCTCCACAATCCTTAAGATGTTCTTGAAATTAAGATGCGATAGCCTTTTGTGACATAGCCAATTTAGATGTGACTGAGCACGAGAGAAGAAGCAACGACGAAGAGATTTGTCAGTAGAAAACATATCTAGAACATAGATGTCATTTTGTTGATTTTCGTAAGAGTAGTGATACTCTTTTGATCAATAGCTTTCCTTCGTTTTTATTAAAGACAACTTCATAGCCAGCATCACAGAGTTGACTAATAGAGACGAGATTATGCTGAAGACCTTTCATATAAGAGACATTCTTGAAAACCATAGAATTGCACTTAATGGATCAGTAGCCCTTTGTAGTTCCCTTGCCATTATTTACATATATAACTGACATGCCATCCTTCTTTATAAAATCGTCCAGCCAAGATTTGTATCCTATCATATGTCTTGAGTAGTCGTTGTCTAAATACCAAATATGCTCTTTAACCTGAAACTAAGATGTATAGTAAGAAACAAATATACCTTAAATATACACTGGCCCGTTTGCAAAGGATCACTAAGAAAAGATGTTACAACAATCATCAGCGAGACAGTTCAATGGGTTTCCATTTTTGATCCACTTATCATTTCGAGTCATGATATTATCAGCGGGAGCGGTGTTCTTTTCAAAAGAGCACTCATTGAATTTGTGAGTGGCATCACCACATCGATAGCAAAATTTAATTCCAGGATTATTGCATGTAACATTACATTTTCAATTCTTTTCAACTGCTGAATCAGAAGATTTCAGAGTTCCTATTTTAACTCTGGAACAATGAGTGTTATCAATGTTATGCCGATATACAACCTTGTCATGAGACTCATGATCCTTGGAAAAGTTATCACGGGAAGAAGGTTTTGAATGATCTTTAGGTTCAAAATTGCTAACTGAACACTGAGGAAACATGCTAAGAATTTCGTTTACAAAATGAATTTCACCATTACATATAGGAAACTTTAGCAAAGTATTAGTGGAGGGAAGAACATACTCACGTTGTGAAGGTTAGGGAGAAGGATCAAGAGCAGATAGCTTACTAACACGTTAAGTAATACCATTAGAATCAATAGACCAATCAGTATTGACTAGAGTTTTATTTATAAAGTGAGAACTCACAAATCTACTTTTAAAATCTTCCTTTAAGCTGTCAGGTTTATAAAAAGTTTGTTTAGTTTCGACTTTGGTTAAAGAAACAACACCTTCTATATCACCTCCAAGAATTTTCTTACATGGATTTGGAATCTGAGCATGAATAATTCTTGTGACATTAAAGTGAGATGATGCCCATAAATTCAAAATAAGTTGAGTGTGATTAGCATGTTCAACATGTTTTTCTTTTTCAATATAAAGAAAATCATTGGTAAGCGAGATACAAGTGTTTTCTTTTTAAAAAATAGAAAGAGACTTTTTTTTCTAGAGAAAGGAGTTTTCTTTGAGAATCTTTATCTCATGACAGGGAGAGGATTTTTCATTATTTGAGATCAATAAATTGAAACGTAAGAGATCAACCGTCTCATTTTTGTTATTATCATTAGAAGAGAGATTAACATGATTTTTTTCCTGATACGCTAATGCATCCTCCCATTCTGACTTGAGGTTATCACCAATGTGAGGAGAATCAAAATTAAGGATCCCAAGGTTGTCATGTGAAGTGTCAGCGTGAGATTTAACAGTCTTAACTTTATCATCTGAAGAGTTTTCCTTTTCAAAAGCAGATGATAGAGTGGTCATCATTTCTTGAGTAGTTGAGCAGTTTTGGACCAACCGATAGACCGAGAGAGGGAGTGAATTTCTAATAGCAATTTTAGCTTTGACATCAAGATTCAACATCCTTCTCTCTTTCTTGTTATAATAGGGAACGGACTTCCTTTTCAGCTTACTGCCAGAAGCACCAATATTCGATGATTGATGTACAACAACTATGGGACCTTTGTTGACGACGTCTAGTATATCAAAGTCCATGAAATCTAGAACTTTCATGGGGTTTGATTTCCAATCACACAAGTTGTATTGATCAAATGAAGGAATCTTCTTACAAACAAATGACTTAAAAACAAAAGAAGTCAACATGATTGCTTAAGAGTATCACAACGCTGCTCTAATACGATGTGAAGGTTTGTATTTGATTGGATACACTTCAAGAATGAACAAGAAAAGAAAAACTAATCTAAGCAAAATAATTAGCAGTAAGTAAATAACAAAAATGTTCTCAAATTGTTCCTTTCACCAAGAAAAGAGGTTTTGTCTTCACCAAGAAGACGGGTTTGTCACAAAGATGATTAACACAAAGCCACGATCACTAATCTATGACTACTACATTAGGTTTTGCCCTAATGTTGTATATATATATATATATATATATATATATATATATATATATATATATACTATTCTATACATGTATATCCCTTGATTGAAGGGATTTCATCTAATCTATACTAATGATCAGATCCTTATCACCAAGATTATGGATCTTATATCTATTCTATATTTGTCTATAATAACTACCTAATATACAATAGATTACAATCAAACAACTATACTAAAGCTGATGCTGTTGAACTTCAGTTGGCAGCGTTGATGATTTGTAGACATTGACGCTGATAGATCATCATATCATGTGTTTGACTAATCAGATCATAAGGTGTGACCTTACATAGTTCTATGTTAAGGATTTAACTCGAATATAAATTGATTAGATAATTTCTTATGCTTCCGAGTTTATGAGAAGTATTTGACTTTACTGAGAATTTACAATGTTTCTAATGCTACTTTTTGCAGGTAGTTAAGTGCTTGTTTAGTTCATTTAGTAAAAATTAAGGTTCAATTCATAGAGCTTATTTTAGTTAAACATTTTAGTAAAGAAAAGTATTATAGCTTGTTAATGATTTTTAGTACCTGTTTAAATAATACAGAATTCAACAATCGTGTTGAAGGTTATTTGCATGATTAGGAGAGTCACCGCGGAACTAAAATTGTCTTTTATTTTATGAAATTCTCAAGTATTTTAAATTGCATTTCTATTTTATTAATTACTATTTAAATTAGTTTTAATAATCATCAATCCCCCCTCCCTCTTTAAATTCTTTTCAAACTAGTGTGTGTCTTACGGAAGAAAGGCATAGACTTTAGGACATATCCATGTGGATTCTACCTCGCTTTCCTATACTACCCTTTAATGCATTTGAGCAACGTTTTTCTTCATATTATTTATTTGTTTAGGTGCTACGACACGTCATATCAAACCGGTGTCGTTGTCGGGGACATGACAAACACTAATCGTTTTATGCCAAGATCTTCACGTTCAGGAACCCCACTAAGGCTTAATCCAAAAATAGAGAAGACAACAAGACAAATCATAAAAATGTCTTCATGCTCATAGCCCATACAAAACATACTCACCATCAACATCTGTCAAAATCAGAAATACACAAACCCCGTGAACCCGACTCCCTAAAGTCAGATATGAGTAACAGAGAAGTTGAAGAGAAAATTCTTAGAGAGTAGGCCATACAGGAGGTTACACAACAACCTCTATGTATCACTTTTCCGGAAGCCCAAAACTTTAGTTAAAGTATGGGTTAATCCATCTACTCCCCAGATTCCGAAGCCTTGAGAACAAAGACCCACAAAAATTTCTCAAGGAGTTCCATGTTGTCTGCTCTAGGATGATGTTGCCCATTATTACAAAAAATCATATAAACTTAAGGGAATTCCCCTCTTCAGTTCAGGACGTAGTAAATGAGTGGTTATTTGATCTTCCATCTGACTCATCTACTATATGGAATGATCTCACGAAGCTTTTTCTAGAAAAAGATTTTCTAGAAGCAAAAGTTTCAAATCTGTGCAGGGAAATCCTTAGAATAAAGCAGGGGAAAAGAGTTGCTCTCCATACCTTAGGGAGCATTTCAAGAAGTTACTAGTCTGATGCACATAACTTGGGATAAGTGATTATCAGCTTTACCAATGATTTTGTGAAGGCCTAACATCTACAGAGAGACGGTCAATCAATGCTTCGAATGGTGGTTCATTGAAAGGTTGGTATTTAAGTCAAAACACTATGAAAATGAAGAAGAATGGCACCCGTATCAGCCAAGAGGAGTAAAAGAGATCAACAATTCTCACCTTGAATCACAAATTTTAGAATTGATGAAATTCGTCCCTTGCTAACAAAAGATAAGGGTGTTGAGATAGAGGTCAAATATTCTGGGATATGTGTGACGATTGGGCACCCAACAAACATGTGCCCATTATTGCAGGATGATACTGAAGCTGTCCAGGTGATAGGAGGATACTAAGGTCAACAACAGAAAAAATTTGACCAATTTTGCAACAGTTAAGCTTGGGGAGGCTTTCAGAAAAGTACCTTTCATCAGAGACCCCAACAGAGTTTCCAACAAAGACAACAGTACCGGCGGCCATCTGGGTTTCACCAAACTGCTTTTCAGCAAAATCAGCAACAACCCACTTTTCAACAATCACGTGTCCAACTGGAAGCCAATAGTTCAAGCATGCCTTTAGAAGACATTGTTAAAAGTCTAGCTACCAGTACCCAAGCCTTTTAGAAATAGACAAAGTCGAGTATCAAAAATATGGAGCAACAAATATCACAACTCACGAACTTTATGAGCAAGTTGGAAGCACAAGGAAAGTTCCCATCTCCTACTGAGAAAAACCCGAAGCACAATGCTTGTGTTGTCACTCTCAGAATTGGTAAAAACTAAAACGGATTGGACAAACAAGAAAATGAAGAAGAACAAATAGTGGCTGAGAAAAAACCTAAAGTCACTAAAGAAGTGCAGAAGAAAGACAAACTTTTAGAAGCTAAGGTGAAAATCACTCCTCCTTCGTATCCTTCAAGGCTAAGAAACTTGAAAATAGAGAAGGAGGACAGTGAGATTATGGACTTTTTTTAGAAAATTAGAGGGAAACATCCCATTCTTAGATGCTATAAAACAGGTACCCCATTATGAAAAATTTCTTATAGAATTATGTACCTCTAAAAACAAACTAAATGTTAAAGAAACAATTAAACTCAATAAAGATGTCTCAGCTATTTTACTGAAAAGGTTACCCTCAAAATTAAAGGGTCCATTAGTATTCACTATTCCTTACAACTTGGAGAGCCTTTCAGTGCCACAAGCCATGTTGGACTTAGGAGCTTCTATTAATGTTTTACATTATTCTATTTAAAAAGCTATTGGGGTAGGGCCACTAAAAAGAATTGGCATCATCATTTAGTTGGTTGATAATTCAACAGTGCACCCAAAAGTTGTAATAGAGGATTTTTTTTGGTCCAAGTGAATGAGTTAATATTTACATCTTATAGACCATTTTAAAAAATGCAAGAACTAAAATAGATGTTTATGATGGAACCCTTTCCACATAATTTAATGGTGAAGTTATCAAGTTCAATATTTCTGATGCCAAATGTTATCCAAACGATGTTTCAATTCTTAATTTCATAGATGTAATTGAACCTTTAACTTAAGAATATTTTAAGATTACTAACCATGAGTCACTAGAATTAGTACTCCACAGAAATATGTATGTGAGTGCAGCCCATGTGTTATCAGAAAAGTTTGTTGTTAAAAAACAAGTGCAGGAATTAGCAGCTCATATGGACCAACAAAGAAAACTTGGGTATAATAATCAAATTTTAAAGTTACTTATTTCTAACTCCAATCGTTTTCCTTCTGTAGAGCAAGCACCCACCTTAGAGCTGAAAACTTTACCAAAGCATCTGAAGTACACATATCTTGGAGAAAAGGAAATACTACCAGTAATCATATCCAACAAGCTGTTAGAAAAGGAAGAATTTGAGCTGACATAAATTATGAAGTAATACAAGAACATCATTGGGTGAACCGTAACTGATATAAAAGGTCTCAGCCCGTATCTGTGCATGTATAAAATTCTAATAAAAGAAGATTTCAAGCCCTCATGAGAAGCCCAACAAAGATTGAACCCACTAATGATGGAAGTCATTAAGAAAGAAGTGGTGAAGCTCTTGGATGTTTTAATGATATACCTGATATCTGACAGCAAATGGGTAAGCCTAGTTCAACTGGTACTAAAGAGAGATGGAGTGACAGTAATGGAGAACAAAGAAGGAGAATTGGTCCTGACTTGAGTTCAGAGTGGATGGCACTTACGCATCGAGTATGAAAAATTAAGTGTGGACGCCCGGAAAGATAACTTCCCACTGTCATCCATTGATCAGAAGTTGGAAAGACTTTCTGGAAAATCACACTACAAATTTTTGGATGGATTCTCGGGCTTTCATCAGATCCTAATTACTCCAGAGCATTAGGAGAAAATGACATTCAGTTGCCTGTTCAGAATATTCGCATACAGACGTATGCTTTTCAACGTATGTAGAAAATATCATAGAAGTCTTTATGGACGATTTTAATGTCTATGGAGAATCCTTTGATATATGTCTTAAATACCTCATAAAAATTCTTCAAAGATGTATTAAAACTAACCTTGTCTTAAACTTTGAAAAGTTTCATTTTATGGTTGACCAAGGTTTGATTTTGGGTCATTTAGTGTCAAAGAGGTTTAGAAGTAGACAAAGCTAAAATCGATATATTAAAAGCTTACCCTAATCAAGGATTGTTCGAGAAGTGCGTTCTTTTCTTGGTCATGTAGGTTTTTACAATAGGTTTATTAAAGACTATTAAAAGATCACAGTGCCCATGTGCCATCTGCTACAAAAAAGATACAGAGTTTGACTTTACTAAAGACTATAAGAAAGATTTTGACTTGCTAAAAAATCTGCATACTTAGGCTCTCATTATTCATCCACCATATTAGAGCATTCCCTTTGAGATTATGTCTGATGTAAGTAATACTGATGTTGGAGTTGTCTTGGGACAAAGGAAAGATCGGGTGCCCAATGTTATTTACTACGCTTCAAAAGTTTGGACAGTGTGTAAGAGAAATCCATACAATATTTGTGGGGGACAAAATTTATCATTTTTACTGACCACGCAGCCATCCGATACCTCCTTATGAAGAACAAATTTAAGCTAAGGTTGTTCAAATGGATTTTTCTGTTGTAAGAATTCAACATAGAGATTAAAGACAAGTGTTAGAATGAGAATCTAGTAGCTAATCACTTGAGCCGACTCGTCCCGCCAGAAGACCCGACACCAATCCAAAAAACCTTCCTTGACGAGTATTTGTTCGCTGTTCGGACTCCACCATGGTTTGTTGATATAATAAATTATTTGGTTTCCAAAGAACTCCCTTGAGATCTTACTTGAACTTAGAAAAGACAAGATAAAGAAGGAGGCAGAAAGGCACGTTCGGGATGAACCCTACTTCTGGAAATATTATGTTGATCAGGTGATTAGAAGATGTGTGCCACAAGACAAAGTGAAATCAATTCTAAATTTCAGTCACACTAAAGCTTATGGAGGGAATTATGGTCCACAACAAACCGTACGCAAGGTTTTGGACAACGAGCTTTATTGGCCTCATATTTTTCATGATGTATTTTTGTTCTGTAAAACCTGCGACCGATGCCATATGGGCCTGTTTCCACCATCCTTCATATTTGTTTATATTTTATTGGCTGTTGAGTACGTGTCAAAATGGGTAGAGGAGAAAGTTACGCAAACAAATGATGCAAAAATGGTGGGGGATTTGTCAAGGCTAATATCTTTGTTAGGTTTGGAATATCAAAGGCCATCATCGGTTACCGGGGTATTCATTTCTGCAACCGTCCTCAAGGAAATTCTGAATAAATATGGTGTTACACATCGGGTGTCGAATACGTATCCCCCGCAAACCAACGGGCAAGCTGAAGCTTCAAACTGGCAGATTAAGGGCATTATAAAAAAAAAGCATCAATCCACTCAAGAAGGACTGTAGTATTCGTTGGATGATGTGTTATGGGCCTACTAGACAACATATAGAACACGTATCAGAATGTCACTTTATCGAATAGTATTTGGAAATAAGTTTCGACTTCCGTTAGAATTTCAGCATCGAGAATATTGGGCTGTCAATAAGTTGAATATGAGCATTGATGAAGCTAGAAAGAAAAGAAGATTGGATATCCAAGAGTCAGAAATTTTTTTGAACAAGAACGAAACAATTTATAAGGAGAAGAAGGAAACTTTTTTTCGACAAGATGATCTCTCGAAAGGTATTTATGACTGGTAAAAAGCTACTCTTGTATCACTCTTGCTTTAAACATATTTCTAGTAAATTTAGGTCTCGCTAGGTAGGACCTTTCGTTGTTACTAACGTGTTTGATCATGGTGCCATAAAAATTAAGAGTAAGCAAACAAGAAATTTTTTGAATGTAAATGGACACCGTGTAGTGCGCGGTCGTCATGTATGAAATTAATCTATTATTATACTTAACTGAATTAAAAGATGGTGAAGGGTTCATGAGTATGTTGGTAATACATTAGGTATGCACAACATAGTCCTTGCATGCACATCATCGCGGTGATCCCGACATACGCGCGGCGTACCCATGCGTACGTTGGGCGTACTCAAGACAGGGGCAAACCGTAATTTTTAGGGTTTGCACCCTATTTAAGGTCCTTAAGTTCTTCAAGTGCATCACCCTTTCATCCTCCATTTCCTTGTAGTTCTAATCTCGAAACCATAGCCAGCTTGAGTGTATTTTTGAGCTTACAAAGAGCGTTTGGGTGTTCTTTTGTGGTTTTGAAGAAGACGGAAATTTTATAAGAAGCCAATGAGAAGAAGGAGCTTGTAGATCCAGAGTATGTGTACGGTTTCTAGCCTATTAACGGTATAAAGTTTGAAAAACTTGTTCATTCTAAGCTTAGATCTAGGTTTAGGGTAGATTTTAACATTTTTGGTCCCATAACTTGGTCTTTTGGAGTATGGGCTACTCCAGGCCATTTGAGTTGTCATTTTGGACTTAGGAGATTTTTGGGCTCAAGTATTATTGGGCTTTTAACTTGTTTAGGATTGGGCCTAAAGCCCACATATTGTAGCAATACATTTGTAGGCTTTAGGCCATGTTGGATACTCTTGGGCCATATTGTGCCTTAAAGGCCTTATAGTTGGGCTTGGATACCTTTTTGGACTTGTATAGATTTGGGGCATAGTAGGTGGGAGGCCCAATGAGGCAAGGGTGAAGAAACCCCTTTTTTCCATAAGTCAAGAATCATGGTTTGGACTTTCATGTCAGAATATGGGCCTAATTTCTAATTAGGATTTTATACTTGTGCCTTAGAGAGAGGATTCCACGAGTCATCCGCTGAGTACGATTTGATACGTTCAGTCTGAGGCGGGTTTCCTTCACTGTATCTTTTGGTCGAAGGCACCAATGTTAGCCCACTAGTTTATGTTGTAGTGTGATGGTTGATTTCATGACAGCTGTCGGTTATGTTTGTGTTTGCCTTATAACTTTGTGATTCTTGTTATGTCATTATATGGTAGAGGTAGGGGTGAAATAGGCCCAGTATTCTGTTGAAATAGACCGAAGGGGATTACAAGCACCCATATATGCTTGACAGTATTTGGTTGAAATAGACCGTAGGGGATTGCAAGCACCCATATATGCTTGACAGTATCCGATTGAAATATACCGAAGGGGATTATAAACACCCATATATGCTTGACAATATCCGGTTGAAATAGACCGAAGGGGATTTCAAGCACCCACATATAATTGGCTGTATGTTTATATGGTATGAGGTATATCAGGTACTTCTAGTTCGCAGGGGAAGGGCCCAACCTGATCGCACCGCATCACCATACGGTTTCTGTATTTTGAGATTTTAGGAATCTGTACTATGACAACATGTTTCTATGATACACTATTGAATATTTTGATGTTAGTATCGTATGACTTGTATGAATTTAAAAACAAAAGAAAATTATCCGTATTTTTGGGATGTTACAAGTTGGTATTAGATCCATGGTTTGAGGGATTCGGGCGTGCTCTCGAATGTGACTCGAGTCAAATCGAGGGTTTGATAAATTTTCCATAAAAAGAAACATTTTTAATCAAGGGATTTTAATAAAAGAAAGAGGGTGTGATGCGTGCAATCAGTCAAGCTCAAGTAATTGTTCCCAAAATACCCATACATGTTATATGTTTTATGCTATGACATGAGAATTGCATGGTATGTTAGGCGCTAAGGATCTGCTCAGAATAGCATGATTGAATGCTAGGAGGGATTCCTATATGTGCCTATTTGTTTGAGCTTATAGATTCTCATGCTAGTACCAGATCAGTTACTTGTTTGGATGGCATGTATAAGTTATGTTATAAGTTGAATTGCCTGATGCTTGAATGATGCATGCTTTGTGCTTTAGTAAATTCTGTTGGTAATAACTAAATAGTGGATGAATGCGTTGGATTACATATTATTGTGATTTCATAATTTTAGAAGGATAGGTTTAACTCTATTGGACAAGTATTGTTTGAGTCCAAACGTTGTAGTATGGTACATGTCATTCGAAGAATTATCTAGCAATAGTAGTGTGCAGTTGTGTTCATGTAGTAGTTAGCTAGTATTAATCAACTTAATACTTGAACTGAAACAATAGTCATGCCATGCTCCAAGCGTGCACACTATGTTTGTCCAAACAATAGTTATGTCATACAAGCATGCACACTATGTTTGTCTATGATCCTTACTTTTTGAAATAGACCAATTGAACATGATTCCAATGATGCTCGTTTCACAATCCCAAATCCTTACTGTAAATGTAAGAATACCAAATTCTTGTCATTTACTGTAATCTGTTAGATTTTAAATTCATATGCATTGGTTCTCTTGTAATGACTATGCACAAAGGTCACAAAGACTTGGCAACAGACATTACAAAGTAGTCCAATGGAGATCAATTCCATATAAACGAAGTCTCACATTCAAAGTACATTCCTTTGAACATCCTTCTTGCATTATGTTTTTCTAATCTTACACAGATTTTGAAGAATAAATTCCTCCTATGGAACCATTTCCATATTCCCATTTTGAATCTTACTTCTAAATAAGAGTTGCATTTTTCAGAATATGTCAATATGGTCCCTCTCCAAAATTTTACACCATACTTCGAATTGTCCGTGAGAAACCAATCTTAGGTAAACCTCGGAATGTCCTCGACAACTGCTTAATCATTTCAGTCATATCTGGTTCTCTTCCTTTTTCCCTCTTAATGCCTAAGCATTTGGAAAATTTAGAATGGATAAGTCTTATAGCACATGCAATCGATCTGAAGCATACAAGACATGATTCGTAATGTCTCACATAAAGACATGATACCTGATAAGTCTTTTGCTACAATATTTCTTATAATTTGCCATGTTCTCATAATTCGAATTATGAGAAGGGATGCCGTAATCATAATTGAATTTTAGAACGCAAATAATGTAATCATGACAAAATTTGATTAAAATCTCACTATCTAAGCTTTAGATTTGAAATGAAGTATAATTTACTCTCCCTTAATTATAGCAAAACAACTTTTTCAACCCCTGCAACTTCACGAATTGAAACTTTTGTTTTCTATAATTAACATTTCTAACTTGCAATATTTACCATAATTAATTATGCTTCCACTAGCATAATAATTATTACCTTACCAACATAACACTTATACTCCCACTAGCTCTGACACGTACTCAGAAATCAGCTGGACTTCTAGAAATTGATGCTTCATTGACTTTCATTACCAAAGTTCAAATTTCTGATACAAGATGCTTCGATAAAACTTCATCTAAACTTCTCAAAATCATACACCTTACCTTAGATAGCTCACATGTGTGTCTAAACACTTATGAAGAGAGATGTCGTAATCATAATGTTTAGACCTTTTTCCATTCTCACTAGTCCATGTTAGTGTGCCAGTTAACCACACACGCTCCACTAACGACTTCGGGAATGCAAATATCACAATAGCTATCTACTTAAAATCTATTTCGTGAAAGCATTTCTTCACCATCATTTTCATGAGTCGGAGAGAAACCTTATGACACTTAGATTTTATGGTATATGTGTTCTTATCAATGTGAATTTGTCAAAACCATAATCACAAGAGAAGGTTAGTGACAAATTAAGGCTCATATGGACTGAACTTATTAAATCTTAATTTCTTGCCACCTGGCAGCACAAGGGCCTACCATTACTTCCAAGTTGTTATGCACACATAGATCTCGCATACATAGTCAATTTTACCGGTACATGCACAAAAACAAGAATTATGTCAGCACGATAGGTTACAAACCTCAAGTTGTGTGCTAATGATAATCTATAGGTTTTATTCTTGATTAGTTCTAGAAACTCTTTCAGGATCTTTAAGACGCCAACTGACTTCTTGACATATAAGTTTCTCTTTGTCAAAAACCATTACTTGACAACAAATATTCAAGAGTTAGCGTGGATTCTTATCAAGACAAACACTTCACACAATTGACCTTAGTTGGTCTTTGTTTTATCCAAAACATCACAACTTACGAATTTCAAATGTACAAGAGCAGAAAACATTTTACTCTTACATTTGACAAGTGTTATAAACCTTCTTTAAGATATGTCACTCAAGTTACAATCTTGGAGTATGACTATAAGAATTGTTTTGGAACAAAGCGTGACTCATCTTCTTGATTTAACCACTTCAACAATTCATGACTCTTCTTCTTAGCCATAAGAATCCATTAAGATGATCATAAAAAATGATACTAAAGTACTCTCCCATCTTTTCAGATTTGAGAAACTTTTATCTTTCCGCGTAATTTGATTCTTCTCATTCGTTCTGCCATACATTGAAACTTTTCCAATGTTATATAATTATACTTAAACTTGTAAGTATAACCATATTTACTAAACAAGACAAATAGTCTTATCGATCTTTGTGGTGGACTTGACCAGTGCACAAGAATGTGTACTCGATCCCTTAGTTCTTCACTTGACTCACATATACAAGTGAACAAGGAATTAGTATTAATTTTCCAAAGATAAAAAATCTCATTCATTAAAAAATACAACTTGCATGATTCCATGTTTCAGTCCAATTGAAACTTGGGTGATGAGAATCTTTCCTTACTTGGTAAATTTAGACACTACTACAAAAGAAATAATCAAATTCATATTTCCAATATTGCTAGAAACATACAAACATCAGTTTTTCATAAATGCCATTGTAAGGAGATATCAAACAAAAACAAAATTTTATTTATAAAATGCTGAAATTTTTTTCCTTACAATGCAATTATAAGTGAAAAACTATGCTATTACATCTTTCCTAGCAATCTATCATAACTCCCAAGCAGTAGCTCAAAAATTCGATATTCGAACCATGCGATTGAAATCCATCTTCGCGATCGGATTCAACATACTCTTCTTTTAAGCTTCCTTCCGTTTTCTTGATCCTGAAGCAGAACCATACATTCTGATTAATGTTCTTATGTAGTCAGGGCATCTTCGATTCCAATGTCCCTTTCTTTGGCAATAGAAACACACAGGATCATTTAGTACTATCTCAGTACTGGCCTTTCTCTTATGATCAACACCTTTTATCATGGCCAATTCCCTTCCTTTAGGAGAAGGAATCATTTCTGGGATGTCCATGTTAGCTTAAGAGGTCGACCTTCCAATCAAGTTTGCTTGTCCATTGCGCCAAATTATTGTTGTTTCAACTGCAATTAGCAAATAGGTGATATTAATTAGGTTCATGTTATGATCTGTCACATAGTAGTCTTTAATGAACTCACTATATGATTCAGGAAGTGACTCAAGAACCCAGTCAATGGCCAACTCCCTTGGGAAAATGACACCCAACATTCTTAGCCTATCAATGTGTGCCTTCATCTCTAAGACATGTGCACACACTCGCCTTCCATCTTTGTGTTTGCTATCCAATAGGACTTGAGTGATCCTGAACTTTTCAAGTATTTGAGCTTATGGGTCAGCGAGAATAATTGGAGGAGGTGGAGGAAGATAAGTATGATTTCCATGATCCAATCGTGGGACATCATCTTCATTAGGAAAGCTTGTTCCAAGAGATTTCGGAAAATCATAGTTGTCTGATCTAGACATCTACAATGGGAGAAATTTTAAGTTAGTTGATTTAAGTCCTTAATATAACACCCAATATGAAATATTAAGGCTAGGACCCAACACAATATTTTATAACTTGGAAGAGGGATTCCGTAATCCAAGCTATAAAATATTTAAAGATAGGTAAATGACGATTTACCAATTTTCACCACGAAAAATGAAAAAGAATTTTAGGTCTTAAGTGAATTGAAACTCCTAGATCCTTTGAGATTGATTGAACTTTTCAATGGGATGTTTAAATCTTGAATTTTCCCTCTCAAGTTTGTGACAGGGATGCCGAGGATCACAAACAAGGTGTGAATAACCATGCAAATTAACTTGGTACCCTTAATTCTTATCACTGAATCGATGTGTCGGTTAACCACATGTGCTCTACCAATCTATGATAAACATTAAGCTACCCTTTTCCACTCTTACTAGTCCATGTTAATGTGCCGATTAACCACACACGCTCTATCAACGACTTAGTAAGGTACAAAGTGTAATTTCATGGGTTAGCACCATATTCACATTTTCCTAAAGTAACTAAGATTGGGAATTTATAAGTGTTTAGTTACTTTATATTTATCATTATACTTTTAATGAAGGGAGAATTAGAGTCCTATCCTACTTGTTCGGCTAACGACCCTCCACCAGTCAAGGAAGCGGTGGATGAGAGCGGACACCCATTAAATTGCCATTTTATAGGCAGTAACCTTATACCCCCTTATAGATCGGCTTCATGAATGAGGCCTACTAACAGTAAGATTGACTTTTAATCTTATACACACACACACACACACACACACATATATATATATATATATATATATATATATATATATATATATATATATATATTAGGTGTCTAAGCCCATAACTATAATTGGTATGTACTTGAATTGATAGCAGCACAGTCCTTTTGGGTTGCCCTCAAACCTAGCAACCAGACAAGGAAATTATGAAAGGAGAGATATTAATTTATTATAAGATTAATATATTAATATAAATGAATTTATTAATATGTTAAAAGATTAATATATTAATAAGAAATCATTTTGTTTAATTAATTGTTAGCCAGAAATTAATTAGAATTAATTTTGGGGTTAAAAGAATTGATTATAAGGTGCAGGGACTAGTTTGCAATTATCTAATAGTTGAGTGGAAGGCTCTAGAACCCCCTTGGATAAGGGTGGACGAAATCTTTAGGGGAAACCCTAATAATTTCGTCCATAGGGGCTTGGATAAGGCCCTTGGGTTTGCTTAGGCCCTAAGCAAAGGATAACTAGGGTTTCCCGTAAACCCTAGATCCCTCAGCTACATAAGGAGCCGCCTGGTTCATATTTTGGTCACTCTCTTTTCTTTTGAAGAAACCCTAAGGGCCGAAATTTTTCATACTCCCTCTCCCCCCTCTCCTCTACTTTCCTTCTTGCTAGTTTGGGTGTGATTCCATTAGAGGCATTACACTTGTGGTGCTAAGCTTCCAAGAAGATCAAGATCAAGATCAAGGGAATTATCAATTGTTTACAATAACAATTGAAAGGTATGTAATTACTAAACCCTAGGTTGTAAATTTCGATTATAGCCTCTCTCCTCTAGGGTTCTTGTTTTGCAATTCAAAGTTGTATGTTCAATAGATAAAACATAGATCCAAAGTAGGTTGCATGTGAACTTAGGAATTGTTTTCTAGTTTATTTGTTTTACCTAAAACCCATCAGTGGTATCAGAGCATTGTTTGTTTTAAATTGAATTGTTATAATTGTTGAATTGCAAATTAGGGTTTATAGCTATTAAACCCTAAAGGCCATTTTTTCGATTTTTAGGGTTGTGGATCAAAGGGTTTTTGAAAACCCTAGCCTCCAAAGAACCCTAATCGAAATTAGGGTTAGGGTTTTGAAAACCCTAGCCTCCTCCCTTGAAAAATTTTGAAATATGCTATAAAGATCAGGGTTTCTTTGTTTTGGATAATAGTTGCCTTATTGGATAATTGAGAAAAATAAGGAAATTATCCTATCCCCATATTTTCGAAATCTAGAAGGGATATGGATTAGGATTAAATTAATTGTTTAATTTAATTAGATAATCCTTACAAGATTTAATAAATTAATTAAAAGTTAATTAATAGATAAATATTAAATCTAACTAATTGGTTTATTTAAATTTAAAATTTAATAGTTTAAATTTCGAAAAATTTTATATAAACCCTTGGAGTTTTAAAATGTTTTTAAAACACACCTTATATATATATATATATATATATATATATATATATATATATATATATATATATATATATATATATATATATTATAATTAAAAGTTAAATATTATATATGTATAAGAGTATGGACAGTCAAATCGCTAGTATGCCTCATTCACGAAGCTAGTCTATAAGGGGGGTATAAGGAAACTGCCTATAAAATGGTAGTTGAATGGGTGTCCACTCTCACCCACCGCTTCCTTGATTAGTGGAGGGTCGTTAGCAGAACGGATTTGATAGGACAACTACTTCCCATTAAAAGTATAATGCTATTAAAGAAAGTGCTAGAACACTTTTTTTTCAAAATCCCAACTCTAGTTACTTTAGGAAAAATGTGAAAAATATGCTAATCCATGAAATTGCACATTATGCTTTATTGGTCGTTAGTGGAGCGTGTGTGGTTAACCGGCACACTAAAAGGCACTAATAAAGAGTAGTAATGGGTATCTTATAATTATCATTTTGATGGAGCGTGTGTGGTTTACCGGCACATCAATAGTTAATGATAAAGACAATAAGGTTACCAAGCACATTTTCATGGTTATTCACATCTAGTTTGTGATCCTCGGTATCCCAGTCACAAATAGTAGAGCATAATCCGAGATTAAAACATGCCATTAAATAGTTTTAATGTATCTCAAAAGAATTAGGAATTTCACTTCGTTTATTTTGTCTAATGGTGGAATTGGTGAATCGTCATTCACCTACCTTTATGAGATTTGAACTTGGATCTCGGCATCCCATTTCTAAGTTGTAAATCGTCATAGTTGGGTCCTAACCTTGATATGATATCTTTGGGTTATTATATTGAGGTGTCTTGGAATCTAACTAAAACTATCTTTCTTTTCAGATGTCTACTCCTGGAAACACTTCTGCTTCTTCATCCTCCAACCACAACTTCTCTTTGCTCAACATTTGCGCTAAAGTCGTTATGGATGGCTCGAACTATAACGATTGGATGCGTAACATCAAGATGGAGCTTAGATTTGAGGACAAAGAATATGTCCTTGAAAAGGAGCTCAAAGAACTTGATGAGTCCAAAGCCACTCCCGAAGAGTATGCTGCCTACAAGAAACACTATGATGATGCTACCAAAGTGGCATGCATCATGGTCGCAACCATGTCCCCGGAATTGCAGAGGTACTATGAGGACTACTGGCCTTTTGAGATGAACAAGGACCTTATGGAAAAATAACATAAGCGAGCTCGTCAAGAAAAGTTTGAGGTAGTCAAGTCACTCATGGCTTGCAAGATGAAAGAGGGGGAATCGGTTGTATCTCATGTGCAAAGAATGCAACGCTACATAGAGCGTTTGGTCAAACTCAACATTCACTTCGATGAGGAATTGGCCATTGACATGGTCTTGAACTCATTGCCTGATTGTTATGGTCAGTTTATCTTAACTTACCATTTGAACAACACTGAGCAGACATTGGCCCAATTGCACAACTTGTTGCAGACAGCTGAGGCAGCGATGAAGGGTAAAAGTATACCCTCCACACCTGCAATTGCCCCTCTCTTGGCCATTGGACAAGGAAAGGGGAAGAAGAGGAAAGGTCCTCCCAAGCAAAACTGGAAGAGCAAGGCTCAAGCTGTGTCATCTAGTAATGGCCCAAAGGCTAAGCCCAATGGTTCCACTCCCCATGTTTCTGATCCAAAAGAGGCCGTTTGCTTTTACTGCAATCAAAAGGGGCATTGGAAGAGATCTTGCGGACAATATCTGCAAGATATCAAGGATGGAAAAGTGAAGCCATCCTCGGCAGGTATTTACACTATTTCATCTAAAAACTCATTATCTGCTCATTCATGGGTCCTTGATACAGGATGTGGTTTTCACATCTGTTCTAATTTGCAGGGGCTAAGGGAAAGTGAGGAGATAGAGCATGGAAGGATAAACTTGATCATGGGGAACAGAAAGTCTTCACCAGTGACCAAGATCGGAGTTTATCAACTATTGCTTAGTAATGATGTTAGATTAGACTTAATAAATTGTTGCTATTCGTCTGAGATCACGAGAAACATTATTTCATTTCATGCATTGTTCAGACAAGGTATTTAATATTCTTTTAATGATTTGAATGGTTCAATTTCTGTTTATAAGAATGGTGTTTTTGTGTTTGAAGCTTTACCTTGTGATGGTGTGTATGAAACAATGACTTGTGTTGATAGCTTAGGAAATAGTGTACTTAATATTGACTTGTCTAAGAGTGTAGACAAGGCATGCTTGTGGCATTGTCGTCTTGGACACATTAACAAGAAACGCACAGCCCAACTCCAAAAGGATGGTGTGTTGGAATCATTTGACCTAAAATCAGATGATATGTGTGAATCTTGTCTTTTGGGAAAGATGACAAAATCACCATTCACAGGGTCTTGTGAAAGAGGTGAAGGTCTGTTGGATCTCATACACACAAATGTCTGTGGGCCCTTCAGATCAACCACAAGGGATGCTAATCGACTCTATGTGACTTTCACTGATGATTATAGCAGATATGGTTACATCTACTTGATCAAACATAAGTCAGAAACCTTTGAAAAGTTCAAAGAGTTTAAGCATGAAGTCGAAAATCAATTAGGCAGAAAGATCAAGATACTTAGATCCGATAGAGGCGGGGAGTATCTTAGTACTGAGTTCAACGACTATCTAAAAGAATGTGGGATAGTCTCACAATTGACTCCTCCTAGGACACCACAGTTAAATGGTGTAGCTGAGAGGCGTAATCAAACCTTGTTAGACATGGTTCGTTCTATGATGAGTCGTGCCTCACTTCCTATTCACTTCTGGGGGTATGCCTTAGAGAGAGCCGCCCACATCCTCAATCTTGTCCCTACAAAGAAGGTTGCCAAAACACCTCACGAAATGTAGACAGGGAAAGTTCCCTCATTAGCACATATTAAAGTCTGGGGTTGTGAAGCTTTCGTAAGATGAGAGACTCACGACAAGCTAGCAGCTAGAAGTGAGAAATGTGTTTTCATTGGTTACCCAAAGCAGTCTTTTGGATATTCGTTCTACAGACCTAATGAAAACGTGGTGTTTGTAGCTCGAAGAGGAGTCTTTCTGGAAAGAGAGCTCATATTCAAAGAGGACAGTGGGAGTACCATTGACCTTGAAGAGATTCAAGAGTCAACCAATGAAGGAACCTTATATGAAACTAGCACTCAACCAGAGGAAACAGTTCCTGTTGAACCGGTTGATAAATCATTACCTCTTCGAAGATCCACTAGGGTGAGTGTGCCACCCGAGTTGTATGGTTTTCATATTACTTCATATGGTGACACATTCATAAGTGACAGAACACTGGTAAACTTAGATGAACCAGTCACTTATAAGGAAGCAATGGCAGGCCCAGAGGCTCCAAGTGGAAAGAGGCAATGGACAGCGAGATTAAGTCTATGTATGACAAACAAGTTTGGAATTTGGTTGATAGTGCATCAGGTCGTAAGACAGTTGGGTGCACATGGATCTTCAAGAAGAAGACAGACATGGATGGGAATGTGCATACATTCAAGGCTCGACTGGTTGCAAAAGGTTTCACTCAAACCCCAGGGGTTGACTATGATGAGACTTTTTCGCCAGTAGCTAAGATTAAATCTATTAGAATATTGCTCGCCATAGCTGCCTTTCATGACTATGAAATCTGGCAGATGGATGTCAAGACTGCCTTCCTTAATGGGAAGTTGGCTGAGGATGTTTACATGAGTCAGCTAGAGGGTTTTGTTGATGCAAAGTTTCCCAATAGAGTATGCAAGCTTGAGAAATCCATTTATGGATTGAAACAAGCATCTTGCAGCTGGAATCTTTGCTTCCATGAGAAAGTCAAAGAGTTTGGATTCTATAGAAGTGAAGATGAGTTTTGTGTGTATATCAAGGCTAGTGGGAGTATAGTAACTTTTCTGGTGTTATATGTCGATGACGTATTACTCATTGGTAACGACGTTCCAACCTTGAAGGAAGTTAAGTCTTGGCTTGGAAAGTGTTTTGCCATGAAAGACCTAGGAGAAGCCGCCTATATTCTTGGGATTAGAATATTGAGAGATAGAAAGAAGAGACTAATTGGACTTAGTCAGCGCACATACTTGGATAAGGTACTAAAGAGGTTTAGTATGGAAAATTCCAAGAAGGGAGAGCTACCTATCCAGAGTAATACCAAATTGAGTAAGACTCAATGCCCGAGTACAGATGAGGAAATAGATGACATGAGTTGTGTACCTTATGCTTCCGTTGTCGGATCGATCATGTACGCTATGACATGTACTCGCCCTGATGTGGCCTTTGCTTTGAGCATGGTCAGTCGCTATCAGGGAAACCCAGGTAGAGCACATTGGATAGCCGTAAAGATTATACTCAAGTATTTGCGAAGGACGAAGGACTGGGTCCTTGTGCTTGGTGGCAATGATACTTTGAGAGTAGATGGTTACAGTGATGCTAGCTTTCAGACGGATAGAGATAACTTCCGTTCTCAGTCGGGATGGGTATTTTTATTGAATGGAGGAGCAGTTACTTGGAAGAGTTCCAAGCAAGATACAGTGGCTGATTCTACTTGTGAATCAGAGTACATAGCAGCAAGTGAAGCATCAAAAGAAGCAACTAGGTTGAGGAACTTCATCGGAGATCTCGGAGTTGTTCCAACCATCCAGGAGCCTATGGAACTGTTCTGCGATAATGAAGGAGCGGTTGCCTTGACAAAGGAACCGAGAGATCATGGTAAAACCAGACATATCGACAGAAAGTACCATGTCATCAGACATAAAGTAGAAGAAGGCCATCTTATAGTGAAGAGGGTGTCATCTGAAGACAACCCAGCAGATCCCCTCACAAAGGGTCTGAGTAGGGCTAAACATATTCAGCATGCTCGGAGCATAGGACTGAAAGATGATATTAGTTTTAGTAGTTAGATTATTTTTCTGAAACTTGTAACAAAGTAAATGTAATTGACTTTTGGTGATTAAATAATAAAGTATTATTTATAAGTTTGGGTTCTACCTTTTGTCAATTGTTTATTATTGTGGTTTATTTTTGCATGTTTTACTTCCCGAATAATAAGATTATTCAAACTCCACAGTCGCTCGTACTTTTGGAAGTAAGTACTGAATCAAGACTGTCATGAACTGGGTTGTAGATTGTCTAAGGATAGACATGGCAATAGATTTGCTGCAACGTTCATGAGTACTCAGAAATTGAGATTTGAGTATTGGATAAACCCTCGCTCAGAGTATTACATCATGGAATTCATCACGAGTAATACTGAGACAATAATATCTTATAATCTTGAAGCAAAGATATATGAGTTGTGATTTGCAAGTCGGCTACACATTGGTGATACGAAAACGCATCAGTAACTTGGTGTTATAAAACGTATTATCATGCATGGTTTGATGAGTAAAAGATACAAGCATATGAGTCAATGTTTATTCGTTCCTTTTGCCCTAACGGGAAAAGCGATATCTATGGGCCCCTCGATGATTTGGTGTTGACTTATGTGCTGGGCCCAGCCAGGACTAAATTGATGTGTTCAATTAGAAGTCCTACATCATCACAAATCAGGAATCGGGAAACATAGATTCTGGACAAAGAGGTTGATTACATTCCATGTCTTTTGTCTAGGTATATCTAGCAGAACGAAGGATTATATGATCACTTATCTTAGGACATGTAACTGACTGGGTCAGAGTTCGGCAACAGCTTTTTGGAAGCTACAATTTGCTGGTCAAATTTAGAAGGCATACTAGCAATTATAGTTACAGACTTATCCAAGTGGGAGACTATTGGATTAGGTGTCTAAGCCCATAACTATAATTGGTATGTACTTGAATTGATAGCAACACAGTCCTTTTGGGTTTCCCTCAAACCTAGCAACCAGACAAGGAAATTATGAAAGGAGAGATATTAATTTATTATAAGATTAATATATTAATATAAATGAATTTATTAATATGTTAAAAGATTAATACATTAATAAGAAATCATTTTGTTTAATTAATTGTTAGCCAGAAATTAATTAGAATTAATTTTGGGGTTATTAATTTATTATAAGATTAATATATTAATATAAATGAATTTATTAAGGTGCAGGGACTAGTTTGAAATTATCTAATAGTTGAGTGGAAGGCTCTAGAACCCCCTTGGATAAGGGTGGACGAAATCTTTAGGGGAAACCCTAATAATTTCGTCCATAGGGGCTTGGATAAGGCCCTTGGGTTTGCTTAGGCCCTAAGCAAAGGATAACTAGGGTTTCCCGTAAACCCTAGATCCCTCAGCTATATAAGGAGCCTCCTGGTTCATATTTTGGTCACTCTCTTTTCTTTTGAAGAAACCCTAAGGGCCGAAATTTTTCATACTCCCTCTCCCCCCTCTCCTCTACTTTCCTTCTTGCTAGTTTGGGTGTGATTCCATTAGAGGCATTACACTTGTGGTGCTAAGCTTCTAAGAAGATCAAGATCAAGATCAAGGGAATTATCAATTGTTTACTATAACAATTGAAAGGTATGTAATTACTAAACCCTAGGTTGTAAATTTCGATTATAGCCTCTCTCCTCTAGGGTTCTTGTTTTGCAATTCAAAGTTGTATGTTCAATAGATAAAACATAGATCCAAAGTAGGTTGCATGTGAACTTAGGAATTGTTTTCTAGTTTATTTGTTTTACCTAAAACCCATCAAGAATAGTATAAGGGTTGAACTTTAACCTATTTAAAATTCTAGGGTTTGGAACTAAAGTATTCAAAAGTGTAAATTTATAGATTCCAAAACTTGAGGGTAAGTTTCGAACAATTCAAAAACTTTTGGAATCTGTAACATATAAGTTTAATATTGCTTTTAATGACAAGACTTTTGAAAATCCATAACTTGAGGACAAGTTATGGATGTCATAAAACAATTTATGGGAAAAAAACTCTTCAAAAACATAACTCATGACTTTTAAAGACTCATTAACAAGAAAGACTTTTGGTTTTCCATAACTTGAGGACAAGTTATGGAATTCATTAAAGGCCATTTAGATCATCTAATAAACAAACAAACATGTCAATCAAAACTATGATCTAGATTAAACTCATATGAACAAGACAATTCAAATCAAACAATTTTCATGTAATTAGCCTAACCATTAAACTAATACAAAACATGAAACTTTCAACAATTATCTTCTGAATTAGACTAGAATGATCATTACCACATCAAGAACTGCTTAGGGTAATGATTCTAGTCCAATTCCAGCCTAAAAAGTCGAAAATCTGCACTCAGGGCCTCGAACTCGTCGAGTGTATGAACAAACTCGGCGAGTCCACCGGTGGACTCGGCGAGTCCACTGTCCAGAAAGTCAGTTTTTCAATTTTTTCAGCAATTGCATCAAGTATAATTGAAAAGCAAGCCTAGGCTTTGATACCACTAAATGGTTTTGAGCATTCTAACACTCCTATGGTGGTGCATGCAACCCTATGTGCCTTGGATCTATGTTTTCACTATTATACACGAAAATATACAAAATTACAAAGCATCATCCTAACTAGCATAATATGGATCAACTATACTACAAAAGACTAGTTAGATGACATACCTTTCGATGGAGCTTGAAGTCCTAAACCTTTAAGAGCTTAGCCTAGATAGTGTGGAAGCCTCAAATGGAATCACACAACACCACCAAGAAATGGAATAACTTAAGAAGAAGGTTACTTTTGTTCTCCCTATGAAAATCGGCCCTTTCCCTCTCTTTGTGTATCCACTAGTTCCATTTCATGAACCATGGGATCATTTATATAGTGTGGCTCATTAGGGTTACACCATGTACACCTAATGTGCATGACTTTCCATTTCCTACATCATCCATGGGTTTTAACCACCATGGGGTATCCATGGGTTACCACATGGGTTAAGCCAAACATTAAGGACAATGGATCACAAGCCCACATATATAAGAATGAATGATACATAATCAATCCCCATATATTTAATTAGTCTCTTTTGATCATAAAATTAATTCCAAATTAATTCTTGATCAAGACTAATTAAATAATATGATTTCATATTAATATATTAGAACTTATAATAGATTATTATAAATCATAGATAACCTTTTTCTCACTTGTCTATCCAATTGTTCTAATGCCATGCAACCTAAATGGACCATGCTACTCTCGGGTCGAGTACATACCAATAATAGTTATGGGCTTAGATATCTAATCCAACAATTTATGGTAACTTTAACAAGTCCCTTAGACCAATGGGCTTTTGTGTTCGTGACATAGCAAAGTCATTCTGGGCTATTTACAGGCACGTGGAGGGCTGCTATTGGCAGCTTATACAGCTGGCAGGATGAAATCGTTGCTTGTTCGGTGATTTCATCATGAAGACGATTCGCTGCCCCTTTGTGGTATTTAAGGCTGTGATTTCCCTGGTATTTCCTTCCTACCTTCTACTTCTTTCTCTTTGACTTCTTATTCTTGAGAAAAAAAAAACCTTTCAGTACCTTCTTCATATTTTTTATGGCCACCACTCGCGCTTTGGGGAGATATCTTACCACCGAAGAATGGGAGTCTTTTGAATTCTGATTCGGGTTCGTTCCCAAACACGAAGTGCAAATCCCTTTACCCGATGCATCACTTTATAGTCTACCTATGGGAAAAGTTGGCATCCCAATCGCCATGTTCAAGGCAGGTATGCGCTTTCCCACCACTGATTTCTTCAACCTGATCATCACGGAATACAGTTTTTCGGTGAGAGAGTTAACCCCCATCGCCATAAACAAGATACTGGGCTTCGAACTACTCTATCGTGCTCTAGGCTGCCTGCCGAGTATTCCAACTTTCAAGCACTTATTTAATGCCTCTACCCAGTCGAGGACTCGAACCCTCTCCCAACAGCAGGGAGTCCCTACTCTTATCCATGATAAGAAATTGAAGAAGAATTGGCATGAGAAGTTCTTTTAGCTAAACAGTGATCTCGTGGTGCTCCGTTATTCAAGGGCTAAAGTGTATGTCGACCGTGATCCGACGCTTTTTGGTGCTGACAAGGAATTGTCCGACGTCCTTGAGGAGATCAACATCAACGGTAAAGATTGGCTTGACTACTTCTTCGCTGCCGACGAAATGTTCGCCGCTTGGAGGGAACGCGGAAAGATGCCCGATTTTTTCATTGAGAAAGAGGGTATTTCTCTTGCTCCTCTTCCTCTCCCCTTTTTATTATTATTTTTTTATTTTTATTTTTTGAAAATTTGGCAAAGCGCTTTTAAATTGGCATTTTGCTTTACCATCGTTATCTTTTGTTTTTTTTCCAGGTGTGGAGGAAGTTTTTTCTTTAGAGAGAACTCTTTAGGGTCATTTCGACGATGAGCTTCAGTGTTGTGATGTTGATCTTTTGGAGGCTCTTCCACCCCATGTTTTTGGATGAGGTACCGAGGCAGCTATCGATTCTGACAGACCGACACCGACGAGGATGTAGAGCTACAGGACGTCATTGTCACTAGTGTTTTTTAGAAGGATCCTACACATTTCGGGTCCCAAAGGAGTCTTCGCCATGTCAAGAGTCGTTTTGCTTTCCTAGAAGCCTCTTCCGGTGGTCGAGTTGAGTCAGCCATCACTGGGCCTCCTCTTTGCAAGAAACGTAATCTGAGTTTCTTAACGGAGGGTACCAAGGATTCCACTCGTGCCCCCGATGAAGGTCCTCCGAAATTATCGGAGGGGGCATAGACTAGTGTGACTGAACCTCCCTGTCATGTAGGAGAAAGAAGCAGTGAGAAAACCAGCCCTGCCCCCACAACTGAAGGAGTTGGGGAGGAGACTAGGTCTTCGCCTCCCCATGGTCTTGCCTCAACCTCTTCTGGTAAAACCATAACCACCCCCTTCTGGTGGGTTCTCATTCGGATGCCTATAAGCCATCCTAGAGACTAACTACTCAAGATCTTGTCTCCGATCATGACACCGCTCTCGAGTGGTGTCAGCACACATATCCTCCGACCACGACTGAGGCCCTAACTTTCTTGTCCGACGAGCATATGGCTGACAGCTTACGCTACACTACTACCCAAGTGTTGTCTTATTTGGTGGCAGCCACTGAATATACCTGTGAGATAGAGACACTCAAATCTAATTCTGATAAGAGGGGCAATGAATGCGAAGAGTCGAAGGCCCAAGTGGCGAAGTTAGAACCCAATAAGAGAAACATGTAGGCTAGGTAGGAAGCGGTGGTGCTTGAGGGGGCAAGCTTGGCGGATCAAGTGGTGAAGCTGAAGGAAGAGGTGGGGCGTTTGAATGATCGTGTGCGGATCCTAACTTTGGAGAACGTCGGTTTGAGTGGGCTGACGACAGAATTGGAGGTTGATTTGGTTCCTGAGAATGTAGAAAGGGAGCGCTGGAAAAGGATGTTTCCTGGATCCTTAATGATAGGCTCATGTGGGTGGTGGACCGGGTAATCGAGAGCCCCTCGTTTTCTCCAGGATTTGGTGCAGGTGCGGGTGGCTTGCATAGCAGCAGGGGTGTATCAGGGAAAGAAGGATGCTATGGAGCTGGTGCGCTGGGGAGTTTAGCCCAGAGGTTGAGGTGGACATGGCCACCAAGGTTCACGAGATGGAGGATACCCTAGGTGCTTTACTAAAATAGACTATGCTTGCTATCTTCGCCTAGGTGATCTAGATATAGCCGGGTTTCGTGACCTTTGCCAAGACGCTCAGGCTGATGGATCAGGCCTTGGCCCAAGCTATTCCCCAGGTGAGGGTAACACCCTCGCCCACAAGTAGCACTCTTCCTTTGATTTGTTGTGATGTTATATTGATGACCAATTTTTCTATTTCTTGTTTTGTCGTTTTTTGCCTCTGTTTCCCTCAGGGTGGCCGGAAAGTTCGGGAGTCCGACAACATGACAATTTCTACTTTATATTTGTGGGTATGAATGTTTTTATCACACATATTCTTTTGTTTCGTTGCTTCATGTGTGGTTGACATTGGCCATCACATGGTATTTTCATAGGGTTTTCTTGCACCTCTGGTTTGAGTTCCGTTATTGGTGAACTCTGTATGTTTTAGCAAAGCTGGTCTTTGAGAAATTTATACTTATTTGATGCTTAAAGACCCTTGGTGTAGCCAAGATCGTCATCTTGAGGCTCACCCGATTATGCTTTTTTGTTTTATTAGTGGAAGGTTACAATCCTTCTTAACTCGTGTTACATGTTCATTTGTATGTTTGGTATGATGTAAATGATGAAAATGTTTGGTAGGAAGCTTATCATCCTTCTATATGAAAACTCCATGGCTGCCTCCTTGTAACGATTTTGCTCATGTGACGTTGGATGATTAGTCCTTGTTGTCACATGGTAAACGTACACAACCTCTTTGTTTTGTTTTTCATGCTTGAAAATAAGGTGCGTTTGAATTGGCCTTTCGGTTTACTCTAGTTTTATTTAGAGTGTAATAAAATTGAAAGTAGTAAAGCAATTTTTGATGATTACGTTTACATCTAAAATTTAATACATAATGCCTTTACTAGCATTGGTTATACCTTTAACACTCGTTTTCAGAGTAAAAGTGTTGGGCTCTATGCATTCCATGTTCTTGGAATTTCACGTCTGTCCTGAGCTTCTAGGACATAAGCACCAATCTTATGAGCAACCACAATTTTGTATGGTCCTTCTTACGTGACACTAAGTTTCCCAAATGGTTTAGCATTGGCTAGACTTATTCTTTCTTAGTACCCATTTTCCGACTTTGAAGTTCTTCACCCGCACCTGGCGGTTGTAATAGTTTTCAGTTCGTAATTTGTATAGTGTCTGGCACACTTGTGCCGCCTCCCGTTTTCATCGAGCATGCCCAGGTCCTAGCGTCGCCCTTCTTCGTTGGTCACTTCCTCAAAACTATCCATTCGCAAGGATCCTGCCACTATCTCCAGGGAGAGGACTGATTTTGTCCCATAAGTTAGGCTAAATGGGGTTTCTTCTGTGCTTAACCTTCTTGTTGTACGATATGACCACAACACGGGCGGGAGGTCGTCCAACTAGGTGGACTTTGATCTGAGTAACCTTTTCTTCAAACCATTGACAACAATTTTGTTTGATATCTCAGTTTGTCCGTTGGCCTGAGGATGCGCTACTGATGTGAACCGACAATGGATTCTTTTGTCTTCGCACCGTTCCTTGAAGGGACTACCTTCAAATTGAGCGTCATTGTCATTTTTGAGGAACCTAGGGGTGCCAAAATGGGCCAAGATGTTCTTGGTCATGAATTTTATCATCTGCTTGCCAGTGATGGTGGCCAGCGGTTTCGCCTCTATCTATTTGGTAAAATAATCCACGAGCACCAGTAAAAACCTCACGCCCCTGGTGCCGGTGGGAAAGGTCCCACTATATCGATTCCCCATTGATGGAAATGCTAGGGGCTGGTGATGCTAGTTAATGACACATCCGGTTGGTTTTGGAAAGGAGAAAATGCTTGGCACTCTTTTCATTTCTTTTTTAGGGCTGCAACATCGTAGTACACGTCCGGCCAGTATACTCCTAGGCATAGTATTTTACCCGTGAGTGCGCAAGCGCCTTCGTGTACTTTTGCGTCCCCGGAATGGCTTTCTTCGAGGAACGTTTGCCCCTATGTTTTAGAGATGCGTTTGGGCCATAGGCATAAGTATCCTCTTCGGTAAAGTTGATTATCCCTGGTTGCAAAATGCGGTGCTATGATTTTGAATTTTCTTGCCTCCTCTCGGTTGTCCGAAAGCATGCCATGGTGCAAGTAGTAGATGAAGGATTTCGTCCATTCTGTAGGGGATATTGTATTAAACTTTTGGTTTTCGATACTTCTTTCTGGGAGTACTTCAACCAACACTTTCTTTGTGAGGTGGTCATACGAAGTACATGCTAGCTTGCTGAGAGCGTCCTACCTTACATTTTTTCCCTAGGAGATTTTTTTTTATTGAAAAACTTTTGAATGTAATGGCTAAGTTACGGAATACATGTAGGTATTTCTGCATCCTGAGGTCCTTTGCTTCATATGTCCCATTTATTTGGTTTGTGACAAGTAGTGAGTCGCTGAGAGCTGCGAGTTGTTTCACACCAACATCCTTTGCTAGGCGCAAACCTCCTAAGAGCGCTTCATACACTACCTCATTCTTTGATACCTGATGGTATCTAGAACAATCAAATTCTTTGGCCCTACCTTAATGGTATCTAGAATTTTGACCAGGAAGTCTATGAGGGCCTAGGCCTTGCTGCTAGTCCGGGGGTGATAATAGATATCATGCTCACCTAGCTTTATGGCCCACTTGGCTAGGCACCCGGACTTTTCAAGCCTTAGAAACACTTGTTTTATTGGGTAAATGGTCAGAACGTCCACCTTGTGGGCTTGAAAATAGCTCCGTAGTCTCCTGGCGGCGTATACTAGGGCGAGGACCAGTTTTTCCAAGGCCGGGTAATTGACCTCTGGTCCTTGTAGGGCCCTGCTAAAGAAATGGATGTGAACCTACTTGCCTTTTCTCTCCACTTTTAGCACAGAGGAGATGGCATCTTCAGACGTTGATAAGTACATCTGTAGTGTCTCCCCTGGGAGTGGATAGGCGAGAGCCAGGAGTTGTAGGGCATTTTTCAGTTTTTCCAATGTCGCATCTACTTCTTCTATCCGTTTAAACTGCTTTTTGTCTAAACATCCTTTGATTGTCTGCTACAGAGGAAGTGCTTTCTCTGCGGATTTGCCAGTGAACCTTCCCAATGCCGTCAACCTACCGCTGATCTCCTGTACCGCTTTTGAGATTATGGGGGGATTTCGATTCGAGAAACTCCTGTATTTTAGTGGGATTAGGGAGGATGCCTTCCTTGGATACATGATACCCAAGGAATTCCCCTTCATCGACTCCAAAAGGTTCACTTAGCCAGTTTTAGCATCATCTGCGCTTTAACTAGTGTTCTGAAGGTTTCTTCCATCTCTTTGAGTAATGTTTCCTCGTCACGACTCTTGATGACCATGTCGACGAATGTAGACTTCAATATTCCTACCAATTTGATCCGCGAATACCTTGTCGATCAGCCTTTGATAATTAGTGCCCGTGTTTTTGAGCCCGAATGGCATTTTTTTTATAGCAAAAGGTGCCTTTTCTGTATGGAAGCCTGTTTTCGCCTCATCTTCGTGTTTTATCTGTACCTGGTGATAACCCTTGTACACATCAAGGAAAATTTTGAGCGGAAAACCTTCGAGCGACTGGACTTTCTGATCGATATCCGGGAGGAGTAACAATCCTTTGGGTAGGCATTGTTAAGTTCTAAATAATCAATGCACATTCTCCACGACGCATTGGCTTTCTTTACCATGACAAGATTTGTTATCCACGTCGGGAACATGACCTCCCGGAGGATGCCATCATTCACCAGGTCAGCCACTTCTATGTTTATAGCACTGTTCCGATTTGCTGCTTGGCCCCCTTTTTTTGTTTAACAGCGTTGCTCCTTGGTGTTTGCAGCGAGGATCATCGCTGATCCCTAGCGTGTGCTAAATTTAATGACGCCATGGATCATTGATGGTATGAGGCGTAGTGAGGAGACTGCCAACCGTTCGAGCAGAATGTTGTGTCTTGCCGGGTATCAGATCACAAAGAATCCGATTGTTCTTATGATTCGATCCCTCTCGTCATGACTGACCATAATTAAGGATAGTTGAATTGTGCCTAATGGTTATAAACTGTGTCCAGTGAACCCTATCAACGGCCAACCGATTGGGGGCTTTAGCCGCTCCTTCCACGCATCTGGTAGTTGTCTAAAACGGTGCAAGTATAGTATATCAGAGCAACTACCATTGTCGATATATATTCAATGGATTTTCTTGTTACGAATGAATCCAGATATGAGGAGCGGATCTCGTTAATCCCAGTTCGATGGTTGCTCGCATAACTGATATTGAGTAGATATCTCGATAGTACCTAAATTTCGTCCCTTGCTTGGTGAGTCGTGTTTCTTTTACGAGGATTAGAGATAGTAAGTACTTCCATGCTATCGTTGTCTGGGGCGAGAAATCGTCAAATGGCATCTGCCGGAAACTGCTCTGGAGTATTGTCCTTGTAGCTGGTGAGATCTGTGCCATGAGTACCTGGATTGGGTTCTGTGACTTATATTCAGGATGGTGTCCTTTGGGAATCACCACCGATATTTGAAAAGAATCTTCTACGGTAGGTGTAGGTGTTTTTGGGCTTAGATCGTCATTCTACGAAGAACCAATGTCGTTAATTGGTGGTATCACTCTGAGGATACATCCGGATGGCGCCAAATGTTGTGACATGTTTCAGGGGGTTAGGATGTCGGATGATGGATCTGCTCCTGAGTTTCCCTGAGAACACAACACTGAGAAGAATCGTTAAAGGACGTCCGGGTGTTCTCTCGGGACGTCGCTCCGACAATCAAGTTAGATTTCTGACATAGGTAATTTTAGGGTAATCTCTTTGAGAGGGAAGATGGATCCCTTCCTTGAGGCAGAAGAGATCCTTTTATACCTGCCTCTAACGGATCGTGAGGACCTCGTCCAATGAGTGTGAAATGTGGCCTCCTCTGATTGGGAGGATCACACCCATGATAACTAACTGCCTGGTGACGTCAGTTCTAGGCGTCACCTATGCTTTCTATTACGTCCTAATTAGTCGTGAGTGAATGAGAAGATTGTGGGGGATATTCGTCCCTCGTGGAGGGGAACAAACTGTTGCCCTGGTGTTAGACTGCCTTGGCCAAGACCGGGCCTTGGCTAAAGTCCTGAAGAAATAATGTCTCGTTTATGATGTTCGTTACATTTAACGGGTCCATTTATGGTAACGTTCACACTGTATGATTGTATTCATCAACAACATGCTCCTCTATTCCAAGATCCAGGAGCTTCATGAGGAGCACGTGAGGGAAGTGATGGAGACCCTGAGGAGGGACAGACTGTATGCGTAGTTATCAAAGTGTGACTTCTGGGTGCATGAGGTTCAGTTTCTGAGGCAACTTATCAACCAGAATGGTTTTCTAGTTGATTCTGCCAAGGTCGAGGCTGTGTTGGGTCAGGAGGTTCCAAGGTCTCCATCTGAGATTCGTAGCTTCCTTGGGTTGGCAGGTTATTACCAGAGATTCATTCAAGATTTCTCCAAGATAGTGGTTCCTTTTACTCGACTGACGAAAAAGACTGGCACTTTTCGTTGGGGACCAGAGCAGCAAGAAGCGTTTGAGACCTTGGGACAGAGATTGTGCAAGGCACCAATTCTGACCCTGTTGAAGGGTGTTCAGGATTTCGTGGTGTTTTTTACACGTCTATCATGGGACTAGGCGTCGTTTTGATGCAGAAGGGTCATGTTATTTCTTACGCTTCGAGGCAACTTAAGCCTCATGAGGCGAATTATCTGACGCATGATTTGGAGTTGGGGGCTATGGTTTTCGCCCTTAAGATTTGGCGACATTACCTCTATGGGGTCCACTGTACTATTTACACATATCACATGAATAAGCCGAATCAGAATATGAGGTAGCATCAATGGTTAGATGTGGTAGAGGATTATGATTGTGAGATCACATGAGCAGAAGGGTCATGTTATTGCTTACGCTTCGGACAGCGCATGGAGTGGATTTAATTTGGGTCATCGTGGATCGATTGACCAATAGTGTGCACTTTATTTCGATTTAGGAAAGTATATCTGCAGAGAAGTTGGATGACGTTTATATCAGGGAGGCTGTGGCACGACATGGGGTTCCAATTTCGGTGGTTTTAAACAGTGATGTCAGGTTTACTTCTAGGTTTTGGAAGAGTTTTTATAAGGAGTTGGGTACTTGTTTGCATTTCAGCACGGCCTTTCAACCACAGATGGATGGTCAGAGCGAGCGGAGAATCCAAACATTGGAGGATATGTTGCGGGCGTATGTTCTGGACTTCGGCGGCAGCTGGGAAACGTATCTTCCTTTAGTGGAATTTTCGTATAATGATAGCTATCACACCAAAATTGATCGATCTCCTTTTGAGATGCTATACAGGAGGAAATGTAGGACCCCAATATATTGGGGTGAGGTCGGTCAACGAGTCATGGGGAGTACCGAAGTGGTACACAAGACCACCGAGTTGATTCAGCAGGTTCGTAGTAGACTTCAGACAACCCAGATTCGGCAGGAGAGCTATGTCGACAAGCGTCG
Source organism: Lactuca sativa (assembly GCF_002870075.4). Taxonomy (NCBI): domain Eukaryota; kingdom Viridiplantae; phylum Streptophyta; class Magnoliopsida; order Asterales; family Asteraceae; genus Lactuca; species Lactuca sativa. The sequence goes on along the minus strand of NC_056629.2, from coordinate 159,379,036 downwards.
ATCAGACCTAGAGTTTCAGGCTAGGGATATGGTTCTCCTAAAGGTGTCATCCTTGAAAGGTTTCATCCGATTTAGGAATCGGGACAAGCTGGGCCCCAGGTATATCAGTCTGTTCAGGGTTATAGCCCGGGTGGATATGGTAGCTTATCGATTGGATGTTCCGGAGGAACTCAGTTAGATTCACAATACTTTTCATGTCTCTCAGCTGCGGAAGCGTTTGGCTGATACTTCTGCATTGGTTCCATTGGAGGATATTCAGGTGGATGATCGCCTAAACTACACAGAGAGACCAATAGTGATCCTCGACATGAAGACGAAGACCTTGAGGAACAAGGTTGTTGAGTTGGTAAAGTTATAGTGGCGGCACCACAAGGGTTCAGAATGTACATGGAAGCCAGAGGACGAGATGAGGGAGCATTACCCAGAGTTATTTCCGCCAACAGACTTCGTGGACGAAGTCTGGTTCAAGTGGGGGAGAATTGTAGCTCCCGAGTTGTCAGGTATGAAATTAGTCTATTATTCTACTTAATTCAATTAAAAGGTGGTAAGGGGTTCATGAGTATGTTGGGCGTACATTAGGTATGCAAGGCGTACTCCTTGCATGCGCATCATCGGGGTTATCCGACATACCCATGCGTATGTTGGGCGTACTCTAGCCAGGGGAAAACCGTAATTTTTAGGTTTGCACCCTATTTATGGTCTTTAAGTTCTTCGAGTGCATCACCCTTTTAACCTCCATTTCCTTTTAGTGCTAATCTCAAAATCCTAGCCATATTTAGTGCATTTTTGAGCTTACATAGAGTGTTTAAGTGTTCTTTTGTGGCTTTGAAGAAGAAGAAAGTTTAAGAAGAAGCTAAGGAGAAGACGGAGCTTGTAAATCCAGTGTTTATGCATTATTTCTAGCCTATTGAAGGTATAAAGTTTGAAACTTATTCGTTCTAAGCTTAGATCTAGGTTAAGGGTAGATTTTAGCATTTTGGTCCCATAACTTGGTCTTCCGGAGTATGGCCTACTCCAGGCCATTTGAGTTATCCTTTTTGGCTCTTATGGGTGCTTGAAGTCATAAAAATCATATCTTGGAGGTTAAGACTCAATCATGCAAGTGTTACAGACCACCTAAGAAAGTTAGAGGGCTTAGTTCATGTTTTGAGTCTCATTAAGGCATGCAAGTCCATAAAGTTTGCGACATTATGGCTTAAAAACTATCATGAGCTTGGATCTAAGTTTTAGACATTAGGGCTTAATGGATTAAATCATGGGTGCAAGGTTGGTTTGACTGACATGTATGTCGGGCGTACTCTAGAGTATGTTGAGCGTATTGGGCCAATGCCCCAATTTCGGATCATCATTGTTGGCTTTTGACTTGTTTAGTATTAGGCATCAGGCCCATCTATTGTCGCAATACATTTGTTAGCTTTAGGCCATGTTGGGTACTCTTTGGCCATATTGGGCCTTAGAGGCCTTCTAGTTGGGCTTGGATGCCTTTTTGGACTTGTATGGATTTGGACCTTAGTGGGAGGGAGGCCCAATGAGACAAGACTGAAGAAACCCCTTTTTGCCTTAAGTCAAGAATCAGGGTTTGGACTTTCGAGTTAGAATATTGGCTTAATTTCTAGTTATAGTTTTATACTTGTGCCTTAGGGAGAGGATTTCATTCACTGTATCTGTGGATTGAAGGCACCAATGTCGGCCCACTAGTTTATGTTGTAGTATGGTGGCTGACTTCGCGACAGCTGTCGGTTATGTCTGTGTTTGCTTGATGACTATATGATTATTGTTATGTTATTATATGGTAGTGGTAGGGGTGAAATAGACTTTGTATCCAGTTGACATAGACCGAAGGGGATTGCAAGCACTCAAATATGCTTAACAGTATCTGGTTGAAATAGACCGAAGGGGATTGCAAACACCCGAATATGCTTGACATTATCTGGTTGAAATAGACCAAAGGGGATTTCAAGCACCCATATATGTTTGGTTGTATGTTTGTATGGTACGAGGCATTTTGGGGTAACTCACTAAGCTTTGTGTTTATACTTTTCAAATTATGTTTCAGGTAATTCCAGTTCGAAGGGGAAGTGTCCGGCCTAATTGCACCGCGTCACCCTAAGGTTTCCGCATTTTGAGAATTTCTACTTTGATAACATTTTGCTATGATACAATTTTGACTTTTTTGATGTTAGTATCGTATGACGTGAATGAATTTAAAAACAAAAAATTTTATCCATATTTTTGGGATGTTACACACCGACTCAAACTTTATTATGAAGGTTTCTAGGTTACGAACGAGGAAGTGAAAATTGTTGTGGTCCCAACGTACCGCAATTAAAGACACAAGTAAAAATGTCGAGCCAATGATAGAAAAACGAGCGGTTTACTAGGAGGCAACCCAGGTGTTCAAAGACATTTTTTTAGTTTTTCCTTTGTTTTATTGTGATTTTTAGATTTTCCAAATTGAATTCGTGTTTTTCAAAGCAAGGCAGCAAGATAGAGTTTTTGTGTTTTTAAAAAATCAAATAGGGGGAATTTTTTAAAAATCCGTTCGTGCTACCTCCCAAAGCACAATTGAATAATCCCTTCGCAGTTTCAAGACGGAAAAAATCGAAAAAAAAGGACTTTACTGAAAATATGTTCGAGTTTTTGCCCAAAACACGATCGACTTGATCGTTCGCAAATTTATGCTCGAATTTTAAAGGAAAAAAAAAAACTAAACACGATCATTACAGTAAAAAAGAACGATCAAATTTCTGATTGTGTTTCTCCCATTCGCGCCTCTTGCTTCATTTCCAACTCCCCACCTTTACAAATCTCTCTCTTCCGCTGCACTCTCTCTGAAACTCGAAAATATCATCACAAACAACACAAAATCGTCATTTTTTTTTCAAAATTAAACACGAAAGGTATCAATCTATTCCTTTTTACTTCCTCTACACTCCTACTCTACTATAAACACAATGGTTTGGATGATTCTCCCTCAAAATCTCGAGTTCATCTTTCAAGATTTTGAAAAAATTTGAACTTCTTTTTTAGATCTACAGTTCATTAGAGCAGACCAGGACATGATACTTGGACATTTGTTCAGCTCATCAAACCGAAGAAGTTCATCGGAGAAGAAATTCAAAACTCAACAAAAATTTGAGTCGCAAAAAGTACACTACTGTTGAGCGCACAATCAGGCATATCCGTTTTGAAACTAAAACTTTTTTATTTCTTGTCAAATATATATGTGAGGGCTTGCGTATGACAATAGTTACATATTTTTTTAGCATCATTTTTTCCTTATTTGAAAAAACTTTGTATCCAAAGATTTACCTGAACAATGCCTTCCAGAAACAATATGTGTGGAAATCCTACTCAATTGCTAGACACCACATTCATATTGACCATGTTTGAGCCACAGTTCACAAACCCCACTGATTAGACATATGATCTTCCTTCCACCCGTCATCTTCCTCCACATGATTTTGATGCGCTCACCTTTAGGACCTCCATCACGGGACTTACCTCTTACAACCCTTCTGCATATCTGATGTCAAGTATCATTCACCCAGTTCTGAAACTCACCCTCTAAATCATCTGCAATACCATTTTCCCTCAATATGAGACCACCAAAGCCGGCGTAGCCAAACTTTAAAATTATTTGGTGCGTGATCACCCAAGAAGCCCACCCACACCTTCGTTATCTGGTACTTCAGAAGCTTATCAAAGTCTCTCGCCTCCAAAAAGGCAAGATTATATATAGTGGTTTAGTGACTCTCATCACTGTGCATACTTTTGATCACATGCATGGAAAATATCATTTCTTAGGGGGGAGAAGCGCAGCTTTTAGTTCAAAATCTTGAGTCTATGTACCTGTTTCGTCGAGCCCCATCAGGACACGTCTGGCTCCTCAGACATGATCGATACCTACATGTTACAAATCCCTCTACCATCGCCATCTCAGACCTGATAAGTTCCACAAGCTGGTTGTCGCTTCCTAATATGTCTAGTGCTTATGTACCCAATTTTCTGCAGCCATCACACTAGTCTCATCACCCTTCTTCATATTGACACCCGGATGCCCCTTCCTCTTCCACTCTACATCTGGATTATCAATAGCCTGATCCTATTAAGGAAATCAATGATGACAACTTCCACCAGACTGACCCTATGTAGGCTGACTTTCAGGACGTGTCACAACCCACCTGCACCCTCATATTGACCCGAACTCCTCCATCAAGTATCAGGTCAAATTGTTTATTAGGTCGGTTTATTAGGCTAACTAAGGTATAAAGTTTAAATAAAAGCTATGGTCGGTTTATTAGGTCAAATTGTCACGAGACTTCTTGACTTTATGAGTATGTCATACATGGAAGGTGTTGTCGACTAGGTGGTAATTCCATTGGAACTTCCTTGGTGTAGAGTCTGAACGTAAAAAAGTAAAAAAAAAGTAAAAAAAAAAATTGAGAAAAAAATAAAAACTAGAGTGTTTTGTTTATTTTCCTTATATTAAGTTTCTTTTCATTTTGTTATGTTTCCATTTATGTTATTAGTATCATTTAGTTTATCCCTTCACTACCTTTTTATCTTTCAATTGTTTTCGGACTCGAGAACTAGTAGGATTTAAGTTTGGGGAGGTTTATTAGATGCATTTTATATGCATCTATTACCACATTTTTGTCAGTATTTCTTATAAAATGCTAGATATTTCCTTTGTTTTACTATGAATTGCGTACTTCTCATTATTATCATTGAATGCCCGTACTGCTCACTTTTGTTATGATTTTTAGGGCAAATTAGCATGGATTGAGAATGCGACACCTTCAGGATGCATTTGACGGAGCATTGGAGCCAAATTGGATCTTAGAACTTATGAAGGGTGTTGAGAATGCTTGGAAGCTGCTCTAATCAAAGAAAAAGAAACGTTTCACGCGAAAATCAATAAATTTGATGGATTTTAATAGGAAACACGTACGTGTGAAGACTTTGAAGATTGGTTGCCTCATTTTCAAGTCTAAGGAAGGAAAAGAAAAAATTTTGATCATGTTTTAGGAAGAAGCACGATAGAGTTGATGTGCCAAGGTCCAGAAATCCTTCAAAAATCAGTTGGGTGCCAAACACGAAACTAACACAATCTAAATCCAGAAAAATTTGATCGTGTTTTCCTATTTATTCGATAGTGTTTTAAAAAAAAAGTGTCAGGAATGGCAATGTACTTCATTAAGGGGGGTCTGGATGCATTTCAAGAAAACACGATCGTGCCTTATACAAATTTAATCGTGTAATATGCCGACTCTGATCTAGACTTATAAATAGCACTTTAAAACCCACCTGTCGCCCGAATCTTCAACCAGAGTCGATTCCTGACTACAGAGAGGCCATTTTATGAGGATTCCAAGTGCAAATGAAGATCTGAAGAACACGATTCGATCTGTATCACAATTTAGTACGATTACACGTGTAGAACTTTATTTTATCTTTTGTAAGCCATGTCAAGCTAAAAAAACCCAAGATTTTAGTTTCGCAAAAGACTCGACTTTTCATGCAAGTAATCATTAGGCATGTTTTTTAGCTATGTTAAATGTTTAATGTGATCAGTTTTATGCTTAATTGAACATTTGATTTGGATTCAATATTTGTTGGACACTTTAGCGGTTATCGAATCATTATGTTTATCTGATTATTTAGATCTGTAATTGTCTTTACTAATCAGTAAAAGTAACAAATATTAGATTGGTTCTGTGTTTATGATTAACTCTAATATAAAGTGATCAGATAAGTTTTTTTACGCTTTCGAGCTTGTGAGAAGTATTGGAATTTACTGGGAATTTTACATTGTGTCTAATGCAACTTTTCTTAATTAATTAAGTGCTTATTTAGTTAATTCGGTGAAAAGTAAGATTTATTTCAAAGAGCTTGTTTTGGTTTAACATTTTAGTAAAAGAAAATTGCTAGATCTGATTAATGATCTTTCAGTACCAGTTTAAACAATTCACAATTCAAACGATCATGTTGAAAGATATTTGCATGAATTGGAGAGTCACCGCAAAAAAAATATTGCTTTTACTTTATGAATTTTACTCAAGTATTTTAATTGCGTTTTCATTTGTAAAATTCTATTTACATTAGTTTATTAGTCATCTAATCCCCCCCCCCCCCCCCCCCGCCTTTTAAATTATGTTAGACTAGTGTGTGCCTTACACAAGAGAGGCATAGACCTTAGGATGTATCCCTATGGATTCGACCCTACTTTCTTATACTACCTCCAGACCCCTAGTAAATTTGTGTAGTATGTTCATTCATATTATTTACTTGTTTAGGCGTTAGGACACGCTTCTAACACTTCTTTTTGCAATAATGTGCGACGTGAGCTATATTGTTATTGGAGTTGTCTTGGGACTAAGGAAAGATTGGGTGCCTCATGTTATTTAGTACGCATCAAACACTTTGGACAGCGCGCAAGAAAATTATTCTATAACATAGCAAGATTTGTGGTCTAATGTTTTCACTTTGGAAAAGTTCAGACAGTACCTACAAGGCACAAAATTTATCATTTTCTCTGGCCATGCAACAATTCGGTACCTCCTCATAAAAAAAAGATTCAAAACCAAGGTTGATAAGATGGATCTTGATTCTTCAAGAGTTTGACATAGAAATTAGAGACAACGGTGGAAAAGAAAATCTAGCAGCTGATCACCTTAGTTGATTCATCCCAGCAGATGACCCGATCCTGATTTGCGAAACTTTTTTTGATGATCACATGTTTGTGGTTCAGACTCCACCATGTTTTGTTAATATAGTGAATTATCTAGTTGCCAGAGAACTCCTTTCAGATCTTTCTCAGGCTTAGAAAGATAAAATAAAGAAGGAGGAAAAAGATATGTTTTGGACGAGCCTTATCTATGGAAATATTGTGTTCATTAGGTGATTAGAAGGTGTGTACCATAATATGAAGTGAAATCGATTCTGAATTTATGTCACAATGAAGCTTTTGGAGGGAATTATGGTAGGGGTGCAAACGATTCAAGCTACTCGCGAGCTACTCGGGATCGGCTCGTTAAAAGCTCGACTCGAAACCGATTTTAAATGAGCCTGAGCCGAGCTCGAGCTTAATATTAAGCTTGTTTAGTAAACGAGCTCGAGCTCGAGCCTATGTAACTAAGCTCGATTAGGCTCGCGAGCCTAAACGAGCCTTTATAAAATATATTTTATTATTATTTTCATGTACTAAAATAAAAACATATTTGGGAAATTATGGATTTCGGGTATTAGTAAACGAGCTTCTTAACGAGCTTGAGCCGAGCTTAAGCTTATTTAAGAACATCAAACATAAAACGAGCTGAGCCCGAGCCTGAGCCGAGCTTGTATAATTCTTTACGAGCTCGAGCCGAGCTTAGTAAAAGAAAGCTCGAATCGAGCCGAGCTCGAGCTCGAGCCTTGTATAACTTAAACGAGCCCGAGCCGAGCCTGACCAGGCTCGGGCTTGGCTCGGCTCGTTTTCACCCCTAAATTATGGTCAACAACGAACCATACACAAGCTTTTGGACATCAGTATTTATTGTCCTCATATTTTTTGAGATGCTTTTCTGTTCTGCAAAACTTATGATCGATGCCAGAAGACCGGGTCATTAAATTCTCGAAATCAGATGCCACTCACCCCAATTCTAGTAGACAAGATTTTTGATGTTTGGAGTATAGATTTATTGGCCCATTTCCACCATCCTTTGGTGTTGTTTATATCTTGCTTTCTGTAGATTACATGTCAAAATCGGTTGAAGAGAAAGCTAGACGAATGGTTGACGCGAAAGTTGTGGTTGATTTTGTCAAGAAAAATAGCTTTTGCAAGGTTTGGAACACCAAGGGCCATCATTAGAGACTCAGGAACACACTTTATGTAACTACACTCTCGAGGTCGTTCCCAAAAAGTACGATGTCATGCATCGGGTGTCAACCGCATATCACCCGCATATCACCCGCAAACCACCAGACAAGACGAAACTTCAAATCAAAAGATAAAAGGAATAATCGGGAAGACTATCAATCCAACATAAAATAATTTGAGTATTTTTTTTTTTGGATGATGCATTGTGGGCTCACAAAATAGTGTACAAAAAACCGATTGGAATGTCACCATATTAAATAGTTTTTAGAAAGTCGTGTCGACTTCTAGTGGAATTGGAGCATCGAGCGTAGTGGGCTGTCAAGAAGCTAAACATGAGCATGGATGAAGTGAGAAGAAAAGGAGATTGGACATCCAAGGAGAAAACTAGAGATTGGAAGAAATTTTGAATGATGCTTACGAGAACGAAGCAATTTACAAGGAGAAAACAAAAGCTTTTCACAGCAAGATGATCTCGCGAAAGGTATTTACGATTGGTCAAGAGGTACTATTGTATCATTCTCGTTTTAAATTAATATCTAGTAAATTAAGGTCTCGTTGGGTGGTTTCAAACCTTTTTATGAAGGTTTCTAGGTCACAAACGATGAAGCTGGTTGTTGAACTCCCAACATACCACAATTGTAGAAACCAAGTAACAATACCAAACCAACGACAACAAAAACAGGCAACTTACTAGGGCAACCCGGGTGTTTAAAGTCATTTTCGTTAGCTTTTCTTTATTTTTAGAGTGATACTAGGATTTAAGTAGTTTGTTTTTAAAACTGAATTGTGTTTTATCAAACAAGGCAGAGAGAGTGAGTGGAGAGAGAGAGAGAGAGAGAGAGAGAGAGTGCCTTCAAAAATTCTAAAAATGGGTCATTTTCAAAAAAAATGCACTCATGTTTCTAGATAAAACACAATCGCTTTAAGTGTCTGCAATTCTAAAAAGGGGAAAAAAATCAAAAAGCTTCAAAAAACGAAAAATGTGATCGCATTTACAGGAAAACACGATCACATTTTGCATTCGAGGATTTTAAAAGCCAATTCTGCGAAAAAAAGTGCGATCATTTTCAAAAAAAAAATGTGATCGCAGTTTCCGGTCGTGCTTTTCCTCCGAAACATTTAAATAAGAGTGCAACCCTCATTTGTTACACTTTCAGAACTCTCAAACTTCTCTTCGATTTCTCTTTGAATTTTGAAAATCACTAAAAATCAAAGAAAATCTTCGTTCGTTGTCAGATTTAAGCATGGAAGGAATCAATTTTTTTCTGTTTGCTTCATCTAAACTTCTATACTACTAGAAGCAATATAGATAGGTTCAAATTTGTCCAGATTTTCGGAGTTCATAATTCAATAGGTTAAAATTTATCCAAATTTTTGGAGTTCATAATTCAAATTTATTAAAAAATTTGAACTTTTTTCTCAAATCTATAGTTCAATAGAGCGTATGAGGACCGAGATTTTAATCATTTGTTCTAGACACCGAGAGGAATAGATTCATCGGAACAGAACTTGAAAATAAAAAAAAATCTAGTCGTGAAAAAAACACTGTTGCTCACATTCGCTCCAAAACTTAAACTTTTTACTTTTTAACCAAATATATTTGTGTGGGCTTCTGTATCCACTTGGGAGTAATTAAAGATATATTTATCTTAAAAAATTTCTTTATCTAAACTCATTGTTAGACGTGTCCCTAAGCCTTACCTAAAACAATGCCTCCTAGAAACAAACGTCTGACAAGAGGTGCGGTTGACCCAACTAGGACTTCACTAATAGGATAGGAGATTGGGATGTCATTCTAGGGTCCAAGGTTACATTATACCAATTTCTGATACTTCAATCAAAAGTGGTTGTTGCTCGGCACTTTTCTCCCAGCATTGTTGTTCTAGAGACTCTCAATATCTGTGAAAGAGTTTGTAACCTCTTTGCCAACTTTGGTTGGGGGTACTCTACAAATTGAACACCCCCCCCCCCACATACACACACATCCACCCTATTGACTAGATATTTTGTTTCCAATCTCACTGCAGTCAACCAAGACGACATCTTTTTATTCTGTTGTTTTGACAATATTCACGCCGTTCATGGAGAACGCATCTGTGACTTGATTAATGCACCTACCCAAAATACTTATGGTCCTGACTCACCTCAGTTTTTGCAACCCACCAGTTTTGATGCAGCAGATTTGTGGTTTTCAATTACTGTTCTAAACTCTTATGACCCTTTAAACTCCTTACTTAAAGTTTGTATAGATCGAATACACTTCAAGTATAAAGAAGAAAAGTAATCTAATCTAAGAAAACAAACAACTGAAAGTAAATAACACAGGGAGTTATCCAAATTGTCTTTCACTCAGAAAGGGTTTGTCTTCACCAAGAAGACGGTTTGTCACAAAGATGGTAACCAAGACGAACTCAACATTAGGGTTTACCCTAATTTATATTATATAATAATCTATACAAGTATATGTGACAACCCGAAATTTATCCCGTCATTTTAACCTCTCTTTCCGTTAATAAAACGTGCTTTATTAAATTGTCCGTTAACCTTTTTGGAATAGGTTAATTAAATTGGGACTTTTATTATGACTTCATAAGGGTTGGAACAAATTAGAAACACCCTCAATATTCCCTTGAAAAGTTTTAGTTACAATCAAGCCAAAGTTACGACCATTCAATCGGGTGCGACCAAAAGCCCCGTTTAACGTCAGTATCGGGTAGATTTCAACTAGGCCACAAACTCAAACCCCTATATAAGGGTGAGTAAACCTCATTTACACCCCTTTCACTCTCTCTCTACAAGTTGCTTTCGATCCAAAAACGCCCATTTCGAGCTCCATAATCATAAATAATCTGTCCGACCTTGTTGATTAGCTTAATATACCTAAAAATTCTTGTTTAAATCACCCAAAACCCTCATAATCATGTGTTTACGGCCCAAGAACACTCTTGGATCGCAGACACTCATAAATGGGGTTTTGAAGCCCCAAAACCCTTCCAAACCACTTATGGAGCTTAGTTATGACTTAGGGGCTTACATGAAAGGACTTAGAACACCAAAGCCTTGTCTTTTGAGGAGTAAACATGAGTTTACGGCCCAAGAACACTATTGGACCGTAAACCCCTCTTCTTGGGCCGTGAACACCTTTTTAGGTGTTAAATTTGCCCTTAAACACCTCCTAAGGCTTGGGTAAATGTATAGAATCAACCACAAATGAAGTAGGGCCTTTAAACATCAAAGAAACTAAGGACCTAGGAGTTTACGGCTGTAAACCCCCTAAGGATTAGTTCATGGGCCGTAAACTCCCATAATGAGGCCAAATGATGCCCTAACTTCTCCACTTGAGTTGGAAAAATGCATAGAACTTTATACTCTTTCATTTAAGACCTTAATTCATGAAGGGAATGACCAAGTGAGAGTTTACGGTCGTAAACTCTAGTTTTACAGCCGTCAACTCCCTTAAATGGTCCATTTGGAGCCTTAACCCTTTCCTATGCCCTAGATTTGAACCTAGCCTAATTCTACAAGTGATATAAGACCTTTTAGCATCCAATAACACCCCACCCATGAGTTTACGGCCGTAAACTCATGGGGATATGGTCTTAGGGCCGAAATCTCCATAAAGAGTTTACTCTTGAAGAGTAAACTCCCTAACTAGGCCATACACTCCCTTATTGCAACCCAATAGCCTCCTAGCACTTGACCAAAGTGTTTTTTTTTGCACATTAGGATGCTTGTACATGTTTAATTAGTATTATAAACACTAATTGTATGTAAACATATGCCTCCATATGTTAATAGGTCACTAAGTGTGTCCAAGTCTTCACTTGACACCGAGCACCCAACCGACACCTCCGTCCGATCCACCCGCAGTAGGTGAGTTTATACCCCTGAAATAACCTTTTAAACTTTTTTAAATGCTTTTATGGGGGGGATACAAGTTAAAACATGCTAGTTATCATATCAATCATATGTTATTTATAACCTGCATGCAAAAGGATTTATCACACTCTCAGCTGTTTTACCAAGTATAATACTATAGATGGTTTTCCAAAACGTCTTTACTTGTTTAAATCTTTTCTCAAATTGTCTCTCGCGCTGTATGTTTTACTTCAAACTAGTTACAGTAGTGTTTTAAACCAAGGTTTTCTTCACTGATATTGTTTTATCAAATTATAGTCAAAACTTGTTTATGAAAAGTTTTCAAAAGATTTCCAAAGGTTTTCAAAGCTTGTTTTACAAAATGACATCAAGTCGTAAACTCTTATTTGTAAAGATTTCCAAAGGTTTTACCAAAGGTTTCTTCTATGTTCTTATTTCGTTAAATGCATGCCTATATTTGTATAATTATATAAACAATGTTTAAAGGACTTAGGAAGTCTAGTTCGCCCTATTTCCTTTTCCTCGTTGGGATGTGGTCTGGTGGGTATCGGGTATCCGTCCGAAGGTCATTTAAACATTAATTATATATCATGTATACATGTATGGACATAAAGGCTCTCTCTCTCAGCCAAATTCATCGCCTTGAGTAGTACAGGCATCCTTTTATTATTCATGTTTCTGGAACCCTAGTAACTATTATAGGAATAGTTAGGAGACTCTATCTCTATCTCTATCTCTCTCTTTTACTTTAGAATGTGACACGCTATTTCCCCTCTACGACGCTTCATTGTGCCAACGCCGTGTAACCAGAGTCTCCGGGAAGGAGAGCAAATATCATGTGTATAGATCTATACGGGACTGACACTCCCACACCCTGACTACTAGCTACAGTCTGCGTCGGTAAGGCCCATGGGTGACATAATGCCACTACCTCTACTGCCACTACCTCTATGCGTGACCTGGAGGGTCATCGGATACTCTATCGTCGATCAGCATGGTTACATACGGGTTGACATTCACCCTTTGTTTTAGACTTTGCTAGCTGTATCGTTCACACGATACTGTCTGGAGTCTTTATTTCTTTGTTTTAGACTTTGCTAGCTGTATCGTTCACTCGATACTGTCTAGAGTCTGTATTTCTTTGTTTTAGACATTGTTAGCAGTGTCGTTCATTCGATACTGTCTGGATTCTGTGCTTCCATTTGTTAGACTGAGCCAGGCATATCATTCATTCGATACTCTCCTGGAGTCTATGATTTCTTTTGCCTTAGTCAGCAGTATTACTGCTGAGGCATATGTTATTTTTCCCTTAGTATCTTCACTTTTGATTTTCTCATTACTCTTTTAAAGTCAATTCTGTATTTGGTAATGATAGTAATTTGTGGAAAACTACTCCTTAAAACATAAATCAGTCGGGTCTTGGTAGAAGACTGTTTTTATTTAGAAAATATAGGACTTTCTGGAAAGGACGCTAATACACCGTAGATTCTAAACTACTATCTTTCATAAAGTTATTCTGAATAAAAATGCATATTTATACAAATGACACTAAATACTTATGGACTCACCAGCATTATAAAATGCTGATCATACTCGCTTTCAAAATAACTTGTATTCTCAGGTCAGCGATAGGCAGGTACATCCCGGGAGCTTTTGTGAAGACAGACTAGTACCAAGTTGCATCTATATTATTCCTTGTATTACTTTGATGTTGCTATGAAATGTAAACTGTGTACAAATTATTACTATTAATGCAATGGTTGTTGTACTTTGATTACTATACTGCATATGTTGTGATACTTGACATGACGTCATCCACCCCAGAACCTTTCCGCCGTTCCGGTTTTGGGGTGTGACAGATTGGTATCAGAGCATTGTTTATAGTGAGCTTAGTATATCAATTCATAAAAGATATACAACCTATAAATACATAGGGATAAAACACTCTGACCAAGAATTATACTTTAAAATATAACCATATTTTACCAAAGTATAAGAACATACAAAATCTAAACACCCGAAAAAAAGTATCACAAGAAGAACAAGAATAAAACTCTTCGGATGTTGAGCGTTACCGTCAAACCTGGGCATTTATGTAATCGTAAGCTGGAATAAATGTAACCTGATCAACTACATTTATTCGAGATGCGATGAACGTGTGCTTGGGAGTGATGGTGGTGTTGCAACAGGTCTAAAACTTACCAAATAGGAATGCTATAGCCAAACATAAAGTTTAAAATACTATGGGAGTATTTTGGAATACTAAAAGACTCACGTTAATCCCATAATCATATTCAGAAGTTAAGAATCAAACAAGAAATTAAAATACCATAGGGGTATTTTAGGACCCATAGATAACCTTGTGTGAAGATCCTTATTGATATACCTATGATTACAAATGGTATACTTCCAAGGTTATATATAATAAGGATCCCATAGACTAAGAATGTGTTGTTTCGCTCTACTTCCTTTTCCTCGTTGGGATGTGGATATAAAGTAGTATCACATATTCGAAGGCCTATCGAATCTAGGTTATATATAATTTATGTACCCTATGTAATGGTAGCAGGACTCGATATGGATCACCCAGTGAAATGTTAATAATATCTTAGGATTCTCTAGACATTTCCATTCTCGCACGAACCCTGTAGAAAACCTTATCCACTTTAGTGTTCGACAGAAGAGTTGATTCAGACCTAGAAGAGGTTCATTGAGAAGATTTCCAGTTCAAAAATAAATGAACTAGGATGAGACTATTGAAACCACCATGTTCCTATACTTTTTAGGGACATTGGTGGGAAATTCGCCTGAACTTCCGAGATTTCCAGTCATCCATCATGAAGCGATGACACTCAGAGTTAGGATCAGAAGTAAGGCGGAGTAGAGATTTGGTATGCCTACACGAGAAAAGAACCCTATTTATCTATCCAAAGAAAACCAACGCCTGTCCCAGTCTAGGATAGAGGTAGACAGAGGGAGCCAGTACATGGAACCCGAGAAGTGTCTTTTCCTCGTTATTGTCGTGCTAATACACCCATAAAATAATACAATTTAGTGAGTTAGTGATTACACTACTCACACTATGTGTTAGGTAAATCGCCTTTTCCCGTCGCAAGTAATACGATTAGATCGGATTTCAAAACCTCGATTGAGAATGTTTAGCTATAATCCTTCATGAGCCTTTCTTCCCACAGTCTTCGTTCCGAACTCCCCTCAAATCTTTCCAATCCGGAGAGTGAACCTTTCCAGTATAAAGATAACTTAGTAGGAATGACCCCCCCCTCCTATCTTATGGCTTTCCGATACTCATACCCCTACCTTGATACCAGGACTGCATCATAGGGATGTAGGTCAAACCTTCGAGAACATACTCCTACTCCATTGTTGAACGATTGAAATACATCCAGGTCCAAAGATAGCCCTTACTAGGAATTCTAGTTCAAATATCAAGGGTTAGTAAGAAGGTTATTAGTATGATTTCCTCGCTCGTACATTCCCAAGTTATATATAACAAAGACCTGGTAGACAGTAATATGTGAGGTTGCTGAGTTAGTTTCTTTTCCTCGTCGGGATGTGGAACTAAAATAGGATCACACATTTTACTATCCGCCCAGTCTTGATTATATCATAATGTGTATAAGCTAAGTTCTCATGTATAATAACTCATCTCTTAGTCAGAATCAAATAATCTAGAGCCAACCTTGGTCACTCACGAACCCCTTGTCTCTCGTATTACAGAGTCACGTCATCATCCGGAGATAGTCATCCGAACAACGAAGCCTCTATCCTTCATATCGATGCAGCCACTTTCCAAGCCGCGGTAACAACTGTCGTGCCAGCTGTCCTTGCAAACCTCAACGCTAGTAATGCAATCACTGGAAAAGGTATGGAAAATTCTGATCGTCGTACCGATCCAAGAAACCAACAAATGGCGACCATCGCAGACATGCAAGGTTGTAAGACCGAGAGGAGGAAACGAAAACGCCGAACTCGAAAGGAACGCTAACGACTCCAAAGACTTCCCACACAGCAGCAGCGAGTGGCAGCCCCCGCCCCTTCAGCACCAGCACGACCTATTTCACAAGTCCCTGGCATCAGGACCAACACCACACACAAATGTGGGTTTAAAGCCGGACTCTTTAAAGTGAAATTTACAAAGTGGAGGAACGAGGAGGGCACCCATGTCCACGTAACTCTGACTAAGCACCTCACTCCCACCACCAGTACTAGTACGAACCAGAGATGTCACCAGTGCGGCGAGATGGGACACCTCAAAAAGGATTGTCCAATAATAAAGAACTCCGGAGCAGACAGGAAGATACTAAGGATCACTGCTGCAGGAGAAATTACTCCAGACCCTCGTTAAAGTATTCTAAGCGTTCGTTGTATCAGGCTCGTAAACTGTTTAGAACTAGTGCGACCAGAGCCTTATCATTTGCGAGATCCCATCAGTAAAGGGACCCTCGTACTGTGAATACTTGCTTTTGTAATGCACCTAATTCACAACATTAATCTTGTAGTAAATCTAATACTGTAACTCTGTTAAAAGTCGCAGCACTGTTGTAAAACTAAAAATTTCTTAAGGTAAAACTATGATGGCTCGGTATATACGTTAAGGCCATGTATAACTAAGATGGATAGATCTCGAGTGAGTGATGCCCCCTCATTTCCTGTTCCTCATTTGGTTGTGGATTTAGGGCGGAGTCGCTCAGTCAACAGTCCTTCCCACCTTAATTATACACGACTAGTATATACTAAGCGATTATAGAAAGGCCTCGTGAGAATCCATTCATGAAAGGTACACTATTCCGAGACACTCAGGACCCTCTATAGTTCCGCGTCGACTCTATCGTTCCAAGTATCCGCGACAGTGATACACAGGACGAAACCCGAGAGGCCAAGAACTTGTGCGCCCGTTTAGCACATGGCCCTATCGACCCTCATTCTATGTCATGTCGATGTATGCCAACTTCGACGCCTCTATCAATCATGGTTTGACTTAGTGCAACCATGTGTAAATTCATAGTGTTATGTAAAAAGAACTTTCACCGTAGCCATTTCGGCAGATAAAGGTTCTTCCGAACCTAACGATAATAAAACCTAATGCAATCTGTCGGTCGTCGCTCTTATCTAAAAACTTTCTGGAATACCCCAGAGTAGGGTATCGTGCGCTGTCAACCAACCCTTCTTAGATAGATAGAACCCAAAGCGAAGGACACTGCAGGTATTCCAGAAGACGATAACCACCCGAAACCTACTCCGTATGTTCCCCAGAAAGACCCTTCACACCTCACAATCAGGTTCGTGAACCAAGAGGAAAGAACTCATGGGGTTAATGTACTTCTACTGAGTATATGCATTAGACTGGTATATAATTCAGATCAATAAGATTTAAGATGTGTGCTTCCTCCCTACTCCCTGTTCCTCATTGGGTTGTGGGTTTGGGGTGGAGCCGCACAACTAAACATCCTGTCGACCTTAATTATATACTGCTTCCATACACCAAGTATTAGTGGTTAAGCCAAGTATGAGCTCTACCACGAACCTCATAGTAAAACCCTTCATCCTATCCCATGGAATAGGAACTAGAGTCAAGAGAACTACTGCGGGTTGAGCTACTATAATGACCACAAATCCGAAATTTGTTTTCATCCCGGTTAAGCCAACATAGTAGCTAACACCCTCAGTTGGTAAAGAAATCTGAGTCGTAAGAGTCAAGGACATTGACTACGACCATCCATTCACGCTTAATCCCTCGAACTAAGCATCTTAGCGGATATCCCAGAAATCCGAAAGCTGCAATAAGTTAAACTTTGAGAAGAGTGGATGAGGAGATTAGAAGTTCCGAGTGACGGAACCCTATACTTCTGGACTTAACCTAAATCAAGAAAACTCAGAACCACCGGAAGAGTAGTTGCAGAAGATGCTCGCACTACTCAGGCACTTCGTCCATCCCGTTAATGACAAATAGTGCCTAGGACACTCCGCCTCCCCACGTAAAAGGAGTCACCGTCTCCCTGTAAACGATAAACTGCATTCTCAGAAGTGAATACTAGAATGCCAACAACCACAGGATAACCTCCGCAGCCAAGAATACTTGAATAAAGTTTGAAAGTAAGTTACGTTAAGCCTCGTAACCCAGATCCCGAAGAGACCTTAGACTCAACACCAGTCTAGGTGTTAGTCGATGGGTTATACAAGAAAATGCACTTTCTGGAACTGGAATAAACCGACACCTTGGAGAATAGGGCATGTCTTAGAGATTCATTCAGACTACTAGGTGCTCCAAGAATACTATCTCATACAGAAATAGTAGAACCACCTCCTGAGATAGTCCAACACTTCAGAAAATCTCGAGGAATTGTGTTAGCCCTGAGCAGAGATTGCTATTCATGAAACAACAAAGCAAGTAAGAGCATGACTCTCTCCTGTTAGAAATCATGTCGTGAAAGCGTCAACTAGACGATGATCAGAAGTTTAAAAACTTTCTAAACAGCGTCTGGTAAAACCCTATCTCCCCGACCCTGATAGTTCTGTTAGTAACATCTCAAGAACTAGAAGTGCAGGTTCATTTTGCACTAGGTTGAGATAGACGCCCTGCAGCAAACAGATACCCGTAGACATCCAATTCATCCGCTGATCCAGAAAACCTCTAAAAGCCAATCGACAGGAAACACAAATCCAAGATAACCCGAGCTTTCTAAGAACCAACCTGAAGGACTACACTCCCAGTATGAGAGAACGTTTGGAACTTCAGAGTGGCGATAACGCCAGTGATGATCTCGCCATAGAAGTACTCTATGTTCTAAGTACTGAAAAGCTCTACCTTTCCGAGAGCTTAGGACCATCCGAGATTCTTTACAAAAATTGGTCCAACCCTCGTCAGACCACGACTACTTTCGGAAATTCCATAAGTTTCACCCCAAGTCAATCCACTTCCTAGACTTGAAAAGTGTTTACCCAACGTCACTCTTTGTATCCCACTCATCTTGATAGAAAATCATTGGGAACCCTAACTACGTAGACGAACCGTAGGAATCGCTAACTGAACGAAACAGAATCCGCATCCCGTAAGTGAAGGTTTATTAAGAACGCCAAGCAAAGGCCAGAGTCCACTTGGGAGTGCGAGGACCAACCGAATAGGAAGTACCCTCATACCTCTACCCGATTGTTCATGCCTACTTCCTTGCCTAAACCCTAATTTCATGACGAAATTGCCTCTAACGGGGGGATGATGTGACAACTCGAAATTTATCCCGTCATTTTAACCTCTCTTTCCGTTAATAAAACTCGCTTTATTAAATTGTCTGTTAACCTTTTTGGATTAGGTTAATTAAATTGGGACTTTTATTATGACTTTATAAGGGTTGGAACAAATTAGAAACACCCTCAATATTCCCTTGAAAAGTTTTAGTTACAATCAAGCCAAAATTACGACCATTCAATCGGGTGCGACCAAAAGCCGCGTTTAACGTCAGTATCAGGTAGATTTCCACTGGGCCACAAACTCAAAACCCTATATAAGGGTGAGTAAACCTCATTTACACCCTTTTCTCTCTTTCTCTCTCTACTCTCTCTCTCTCTCTCTCTCTCTCTCTCTTTCTCTCTTTCTACAAGTTGCTTTCGATCCAAAAACGCCCATTTCGAGCTCCATAATCGTAAGTAATCTTTCCTACCTTGTTGACTAGCTTAATATACCTGCAAATTCGTGTTTAAATCACCCAAAACCCTCATAATCATGTGTTTACAGCCCAAGAACACTCTTGGACCGCAAACACTCATAAATGGGGTTTTGAAGCCCCAAAACCCTTCCAAACCACTTATGGAGCTTAGTTATGACTTAGGGGCTTACATGAAAGGAAATAGAACACCAAAGCCTTTTCTTTTGAGGAGTAAACATGAGTTTACGGCCCAAGACCACTCTTGGACCGTAAACCCCTCTTCTTGGGCCGTGAACACCTTTTTAGGTGTTAAATTTTCCGTTAAACACCTCCTAAGGCTTGCGTAAATGTATACAATCAACCACAAATGAAGTAGCGCCTTTAAACATCAAAGAAACTAAGGACCTAGGAGTTTACGGCTGTTAACCCCCTAAGGATTGGTCCATGGGCCGTAAACTCCCATAATGAGGCCAAATGATGCCCTAACTTCTCCATTTGACTTGGAAAAATGCATATAACTTTATACTCTTTCATTTAAGACCTTAAATCATGAAGGGAATGACCAAGTGAGAGTTTACAGCCGTAAAATCTAGGTTTACAGCCGTCAACTCCCTTAAATGGTCCATTTGGAGCCTTAACGCTTTCCTATGCCCTAGATTTGAACCTATCCTAATTCTACAAGTGATATAAGACCTTTTAGCATTCAATAACACCCCACCCATGAGTTTACAGCCGTAAACTCATGGGGATATGGTCTTAGGGCCTAAATCTCCATAAAGAGTTTACTCTTGAAGAGTAAACTCCCTAACTAGGCCATACACTCCCTTATTGCAACCCAATAGCCTCCTAGCACTTGACCAAAGTGTTTTTTTTGCACATTAGGATGCTTGTACGTGTTTAATTAGTATTATAAACACTAATTGTATGTAAACATATGCCTCCATATGTTAATAGGTCACTAAGTGTGTCCAAGTCTTCACTTGACACCGAGCACCCAACCGACACCTCCGTCCGATCCACCCGCAGCAGGTGAGTTCATACCCCTGAAATAACCTTTTAAACGTTTTTAAATGATTTTATGGGGGGACGGGGGATACAAGTTAAAACATGCTAGTTATCATATGAATCATATGTTATTTATAACCCGCATGCAAAAGGATTTGTCACACTCTCAGATGTTTTACCAAATATAACACTATAGATGGTTTTCCAAAACGTCTTTACTTGTTTAAATCTTTTCTCAAATTGTCTCTCGCGCTGTATGTTTTACTTCAAAACTAGTTATAGTAGTGTTTTAAACCAAGGTTTTCTTCACTTATATTGTTTTATCAAATTATAGTCAAAACTTGTTTATGAAAAGTTTTCAAAAGATTTCCAAAGGTTTTCAAAGCTTGTTTTACAAAATGACATCAAGTCGTAAATTCTTATTTGTAAAGGTTTCCAATGGTTTTACCAAAGGTTTCTTCTATGTTCTTATTTCGTTACATGCATGCCTATATTTGTATAATTTTATAAATAATGTTTAAAGGACTTAGGAAGGCTAGTTCGCCCTATTTCCTTTTCCTCGTTGGGATGTGGTCTGGTGGGTATCGGGTATCCGTCCGAAGGTCGTTAAAACATTAATTATATATCATGTATACATGTATGGACATAAAGGCTCTCTCTCTCTCTCTCTCTTTCTCTCTCTCAGCCAAATTCATCGCCTTGAGTAGGTTAGGCATCCTTTTGTTATTCATGTTTCTGGAACCCTAGTAACTATTATAGGAATAGTTAGGAGACTCTATCTCTATCTCTATCTCTCTCTTTTACTTTAGAATGTGACACGCTATTTCCCCTCTACGACGCTTCATTGCGCCAACGTCGTGTAACCAGAGTCTCCGGGAAGGAGAGCGAACATCATGTGTATAGATCTATACGGGACTGACAATCCCACACCCTGACTACTAGCTACAGCCCGCGCCGGTAAGGCCCATGGGTGACATAATGCCACTACCTCTACTGCCACTACCTCTACGTGTGACCTGGAGGGTCATCAGATACTCTATCGTCGATCAGCATGGTTACATACGGGTTCACATTCACCCTTTGTTTTAGACTTTTCTAGCTGTATCGTTCACACGATACTGTCTGGAGTCTATATTTTTTTGTTTTGGACTTTGCTAGCTGTACCGTTCACTCGATACTGTCTGGAGTCTGTATTTCTTTGTTTTAGACTTTGCTAGCGGTGTCGTTCATTAGATACTGTCTAGTTTCTATGCTTCTATTTGTTAGACTGAGCCAGGCGTATCATTCATTTGATAATCTCCTGGAGTCTATGATTTCTTTTGCCTTAGTCAGCAGTATTACTGCTGAGGCATATGTTATTTTTCCCTTAGTATCTTCACTTTTGATTTTCTCATTACTCTTTTAAAGTCAATTCTGTATTTGGTAATGATAGTAATTTGGGGAAAACCACTCCTTAAAACATAAATCAGTCGGGTCTTGGTAGAAGACTGTTTTTATTTAGAAAATATAGGACTTTCTGGAAAGGACGCTAATACACCGTAGATTCTAAACTACTATCTTTCATAAAGTTATTTTGAATAAAAATGTGTATTTATACAAATGACACTAAATAATTATGGACTCACCAGCATTATAAAATGCTGATACTCGCTTTCAAAATAACTTGTATTCTCAGGTCAGCGATAGACAGGTACATCCCTGGAGCTTTTGTGAAGACAGCCAAGTACCGAGCTGGATCTATATTATTCCTTGTATTACTTTGATGTTGCTATGAAATGTAAACTATGTAAAAATTATTACTATTAATGCAATGGTTATTGTACTTTGATTACTATACTGCATATGTTGTGATACTTGACATGACGTCATCCACCCCAAAACGTTTCCGCCGTTCCGGTTTTGGGGTGTGACAGTATATTCCTTGATTCAAGGGATTCTATCTAATCTATACTAAGGACCGATCTTCATCACAAAGATATCAGATATGCTATCTTTTCTATATTTATCTATATCATTACCTAATATACAAAAGATTACATAGAATAACTAACTACATGATAGCGTTGATGGACTTGATACGATGGCGCTGACGCTGACATATAGCATGTATAGTGTTTATCTCATCAGATTATAAGGTGTGATCTACAATCTACCCATATCCGATGATTTCAAAACTAATCGTCTTCTTCAGAGTCATTAGAAGACCCATTGTAGAACTTGTCAGCTTCTTTCAAGATCTCATGATTAACCCATATGAATTCATCAATTTCAAGCTCGTCCAATCTTTTACTAAGCTAGAAAGATATCAGCACACGATATCCTCTCTCCTGTTCAAAATGACTAATTCCTCACATGCAAAGATGAAAAAAGTGTTCAGCGGGAGCAGCAGGAAGATCATCAATGCGTTGAAAGCACATGTGATTTTGACTGTCAAGATAGAAGATGCTATGCACCGATTCTCAAATGGACATGTACTAAATCGGTTCAACACCTGCCGACAGTTCATTGTTGATGTACCTAGTACCACAAGGAAGAAGAAACTTGGTATTCTTGGACTGTTTTGGAGCGTCTGTTCTTCCTAAGCAGCATAGTCTAGATGGACCAGTTGATGCAAGAGGTTCAACTTTTTGACTTTGTTGAGTAACTACTGAATTTCCAGCTTCAACTCCTAAGCATGAATACCCTAGTGTTTTACAATAATTTCTTGAATTTGCATCCACTCATTATAGCCAAATTTGACTTGCTCACAAGCAAATATAACCTCAGTATATTCATATTCCGTCTTCTTCCTGACCAAGTGAAGCTTTAGTAACTCGTTCCTTGGTTTAGTGCATCTCACTTTGATAATGGGATCAGGATTTGTTCTACGAGCCAAAACGTCTCCAAACTTCTTCATGATGATCTAGTAATTCAGGTCTGAAACTTTGTGTTGCTTCGCTACACTATTATTGAAGAGTTGGATTTTCTTGACATGATCATTAGTTATTTGAGCATTAGCACTTTTATCAGCGGAAGCAAGAGGTTGAGCAAGTTTGGCAGACAGATGTTCTCCTTCTCTAGCTTCTTTTTTTTGCCGATTAATAGTATTATTCTATATCATGATTTTGTTGGATTAGTGTCTGAGTCCATAACTATAATTGATATATACTTGACCCGACCCGACATGGTCCATTTGGGTTGCATGGCATCGGAAAATTTGGGTAGACCTTTTAATGAGAATAAGATATTTGTGACATATTAATATAATATAAATTCTAATATATTAATATGAAATCATATTATTTAATTAGTATTGATCAAGAATTAATTTGGAATTAATTTAGTGATCAAAAGAGACTAATTAGATATATGTGGATTGATTGTGTAAATCATTGATTCTTATATATGTGGGCTTGTGATCCATGATTCCTTATGTTGGGTTTAACCCATGTGGTGGCCCATGGATACTCCATGGTGGTTAAAACCTGGGTTACATGGTGTAACCCTAATGTGCACACTATATAAAGACCCCATTGTTGGTGAAATCAGCACGAGTGTACAACATAGAGGGCAAGCCGATTTCATAGAGTGATAAGACTCATATCTTCTCTCATGGTTATTCCAAGTTGTTCATGGTGTTGTGTGAACCATTTTAGGTTTCACATTTGGGGCACTAGGCTCTTGAGCTGCATGGAATCAAGCACTAATAAAAGGTATGTAATTCTACTAGTTATATATATATATATATATATATATATATATATATATATGTGTGTGTGTGTGTGTGTGTGTGTACTTTATATTAGGCTAGTTAGAACAATACCTTGGAAAATTGATATTTGCATGTATAATAGAGAAAACATAGATCCAAGGTATTTAGGGTTGCATTTACACCATAGGAGTGTTAGAATGCTCATAACCCAACAGTGGTATCAGAGCCTAGGCTTGTTTTCAATTATATTTGATGCTATTTGCAAGAAAAATCGTTTTTTTTTTTTGGAATCTACAAGTTCACTACGAGGTGGTAAAATTTATCACGAGGTGGGGACTGTTTAGTGAAAAAAATTTAGTTTTTTTTTGGCCTGTTTTGGATTAGAATCATTACCACAAAGTGTTTTTGTTCATAAAACTTGATTTTGATGTTATGGTAATGTTTATTCTCATCCAAATAAATGATAATTGTCAAAGTTTCAAGACTTGTTTTAGTTTATGTGATTGGTAAAGTTATTGAAAATTGTTGATATGATTTATCTTCACTTATGAGTTTGATCTTGTTCATAGAAAAATTACTTGATTATTGTGTTAATTGGTAATTTGATCTTAAGGGTATTTATGAACTCCGTAACTTGTCCTCAAGGTATGGAAAATTAAGAGTTTTTCTTTTAAAGTGTCATTAAAAGTCATAGGTTACAAATATGAAGAGTCTTTTTCTCATAAAATAGTTTTTATGGATTTCATAACTTGTCCTTAAGTTATGGATGTTCAAGAGTCTTTTCATTAAAGTCTTTAAAACTTTAATTGAACTCATAAGGTATGAAAATCCAAGAGTTTTGAAAAGTTTCAATACTTTCCCTCAAGATTTGGAATTTGTAAAGTTTTGCTTATGAATGCTTTAATTCCAAATCAAACCCTAGAATTTTAAGAGTTTAAAATTCAACACTTATACTATTATTATAATTTTAATTATATAGATATGTATAAGATGAAGTCAATCTTACCATTAGTAGGTCTCATTCACGAAGTCGGTCTATAAGGGGGGGGGGGGGGTGGGTATAAGGTTACTTCCTATAAAATGGCAGTTTAATGGGTGTCCACTCTCACCCACTGCTTCCTTGACAGGTGGAGGGTCGTTAGCCGAACGGGTAGGAAATGACTATAATTCTCCCTTCATTAAAAGTATAATGATAAATACTAAGTAACTAAACACTTATAAATTCCTAATCTTAGTTACTTAGGAAATTGTGAAATAGGTGCTAACCCATGAAATTACACTTTGTACCTTACCAAGTTGTTAGTGGAGCGTGTGTGGTTAACCGGCACACAAATAAGGACTAGTAAGAGTGGCGAAGGGCAACTTGAATTTATTATAGATCGGTGGAGCGTGTGTGGTTAACTGACACATCGATTAGGTGATAAAGTTAAGGGTACCAAGTCAATTTGCATGGTTATTCACACCTTGTTTGTGATCCTCGACATCCCAGTCACAAACTTGAGAGGGGACAATCGAGATTCAAACATGCCATTGAAAGTTCAATGTATCTCAAAAGATCTAGAAGTTTCAAATCCAATTAAATACTTGTGGTTTCAGGTACTATCAACGCCTCTGATAGATGCAATTGCTTCACTGTCGATTTTATTTTTGGAAATATATTGTATTCTATAAAAAGGCCAAAATGTCCTTTATCCAAAATAAAAACAAAAAATAACCTTTTCTTTTCTTTTTAAGCAACCATTTGCACATATCACATTTAATAATTTTTTTTAATCAAATCGGGGCAAAACAGTTCTTAAAAAAATATGTCATTGGAATGAAAGTCAAATTTCTTAATAACCTTTTCTTGGATACTATTCCTGAAAACATGTTCTTAAGAAAATATATCGTTGGAATGAAATTCGGATTGAAACCAATATTTTATGAGCAGGGGCAAAACGGTCAGATTTGTTGCAATATTTTTTTAGGAGCACATAGTCACACAACAAACATAGTACTTTCGTTTGTAAAAAATGTTAAAAATGATATTTTTATAAAATATAATGCTATTTTCTGTATATTTTCAAATGTTTTACTGGTAAATTTCATTTTTCTATAAAAGGACATATCCAAAATAAAGATGAAAAATAATATTTTCTGAGCAGGGGCAAAATGGTCAGATTTGTTGCAATATTTTTTTGGGAACACATAGTCACACAACAAACATAGTACTTTTGTTTGTAAAAAATGTTAAAAATGATATTTTTATAGAGTAGAATGTTATTTTCTGGGATAAAATCTTGACACCACCCTCAAGTTCTTCTTGTGGTATTTCAGACTTTGATGTGACTTCGGGTGACAAGGAACTTTGATTTGAATATATCTTTTGAAGATTCAAAAACAAAAAAGTATAAGATTTTAACCAACACTTGAAAAAGAAGAAATCAAGGAAGAAAAATATAACAAAACCAAGATATCATAATTGGTCTATTTCAACAAGATTTCTATGGCATTAATTAATCTTGAATTGTCTAAGAACAAAGAATAGACACATTATCTTATTTCTGTTGCAAAAATTAACACATTTTGACTTTGAAAGTCAAACACGAACATATTGCTTTCCAAATTCAAACTCGATTCGCAATTACAAACAATTTTACATTCTTACTCAAATTGTTCAAATCTTCATCTTTTCTTATATTCCGATGTAGTTATCTTAATTTCTAGTAAATTTCATAGTAATTTTGGATTTATATGTGATGTGTTTAACTGTAAAAATTTAACTATAACATGAAGAGGAATCTTATTCTGATGATAGCTCAAGGAAGAAAAGCTACTTAATAGAATTAAGACCATATTTACTAGCCAATAGCTACAAACTACTATCAAATCATAGGATGCATTGTTTGGGAAAAATCAGCATCGAGCAAGGAAAACATAGATGAGAAGAGTATGATAGTCAAATACTTCCTTCTCCGTTTTGGTATTACTTTGACTAAAATCGAAATCTTATTCACGTAAAGAACAAAGGGAGTTGAGAAAGAAGGGAGAACCTTGACGGCGGGAGTGACGGCTTGGCCAACAAGACCAGGTTCCGAGTATGAACACCAAGCTGACTGATTTGGTCCCATTCACATCCGTGCTCCTTCGAAGATCATGTGGCGTACCATCTGAGGTCAGGTGGCGACGGTGGAGACGATGAGAACAGTGAAGATGCACACACCTAAATTAGAAATTAAATTGAGAAGATGATGGTAAATTCCAAATATAGATTAGAGGAATCTATTACCTGGATGAGAAAACGGAGAAGATGATGGCGATTTCCAGATTTGCTCAGCATCTGGTCAAGAAACAAAAAGACTCGTCAACATCGTTAAAGATGCATAACATTGCTAACACATGGTGGTGGCCAGCATCGATGAGTGATGGCGGGGATGGACAGCAAATTAGGGTAGAGAGAGGGAGAGTAACGGATGAAAAAGAGATCAATTCAGAAATTTCCCTGAAAGCATCAAATTAGTCATCAATTGTTAAACATAAACCACTTTCAAGTAAATAGAGATGTAGAGAAAGAGAGAGAGAGAGAGAGAGAGAGAGAGAGAGAGAGAGAGAGAGAGAGAAACAGAAGGCGGTGATGGAAGTAACTCACTGTTCGAAAGAGAGAGAGAGAGAGAGAGAGAAAGAGAAAGAGAGAGAGAGAGAAAGAGAAAGAGAGAAAGAGAGGCGAGAGAGATCACTGCATCTTTTGTGGGGGAAGTCGGCAGTCGTGGACCTTCGGTGGGAGACGTTGGTGGAGACGATCTTTGGTGGAGACGATGATAATTGGTTTGATGGCGGGTGTGTTTAGGAGATTAGGGTAAGATCCATGTAGTGTGTAGTGTAATATGTATACGATCTATGTAGTGTAATTTGTATAAGATTGGTTATATGCTTAATATTATTGTACATAAGGTTATATATGTTGTACCTCTTAATTTTCAAGAAATGGGCAATATCCTTAATAATATACTATATATATATATATATATATATATATATATAGGCCTAGGTTATTCTATTCAAAGTAATTATTGTGTTATTGTTTGCATAACTATGGGCCAATCAATTTTACTTATTTTAAGAAAGTGATTAATATATATTATTGAATTAAATGTAATTGAAAAGTCTCATCTAATTTAATTACAAGGGTATTTTAGTCAATTAATATAGATTTAATAAAGGAAAATTGCATTTTTAAGGGATCATAGATTCTATTAATTTTAAAAATCCGATTTTACGAATTATAATTTTTTTTTAATTCGGACATTCTGACATAATATGTTTATTTATTTAATTATTTACTAAAAAATATATTCTTGAACAATAAATAATAAAAAAAATTCTTGAATCTATTTCTTGATCATGACTTTAAGAAGTTCTTGTAGAATAACAAATTCTTGAACAATCAATTAAAGAATAAAAACAAAAAATACATTATTTCTTATAGAATACGGGTAACAATTGTTCAGAATTACATTTATTATTAAAGAATAAAACTAAAAAAAACTTTCAAAAGGGGAAAGAAAACATCAAAATCTAACAACGACTAATACATTCTAAAAGAATAATGTGGTCCGTTTCAATTTTGTGGTCCGTTCTTCAAGCATTAACTTCTGTGATACCAACAAAATTGGAATTCGTGATTCCATTCCAACATAATTGGAATACGTGATTCCATTCCAATAGAATTGGAATCTCACCAATATCATCCATTGAATCATCTACATAAACATACTTGATACCTTTTCAGAATTCAACCTTGTCAAGAGTTTGCACTGTCCACATAAATGAAGTGTTAAATCGGAAAAAAAAAACATAAATTGAAATATGAATCAGTCCCTTTGCTGCATCAATCATACTATTTGAAAGAAACACAGATGATCTCCATATCACTCAAAAACCCCAAATTCCACTTGAATTGGAATTATAAAGCTGAGTTATCAATTCCTGTAACAAACAAAAACAGAAGGAAAAAACCCTAAGTGAAAATTAACTCGAACAGAGCTTCATGTTACTTCATTATATCAAAAATCTAATCTAACCAAACATTGATTCACTCGAATACGAAGCTCGAAAGAAAAATAATTCAATCAAACAAGTAAAGCAATAAACCTCGTAACCAACAAAGAAACTCGAAGTGGACAAAAAATGGATCATCAGAAGAGAAAAAAACATTGACTAACGAGAAGAGAGTAAGCTAACCTGATTGGTAGAAGTTGGTTGATTGATTTGAATAGAATTCGATGGATCAAAGGAAGTAAGAAGTGTAGGTCGGAAGAGGATTAGGGTTCGTAATCGGAATTTTTTCGTTGGAAGGATGGTGAAAGTCAGGGGCAATGGTGGGGTATTGGTATTAGAGTACGTTGCCGTTTCAAAAAAAAGATATAAAACCTGGAGAAACTAGGGTTTAAAGTCAATACCATGATTATATGGATTACTTTTGGAAGTTGTTAATCATATTACTAAATTACCCTTATTTATTTATTAAATTGTTTATTTTTTTTTTTTTTAATTTTGATTGGCCCACATTTATGCATACGATAACATAATAATTACTTTAAACACCTGAACCTATCTCTCTCTCTCTCTCTCTCTCTCTTTATATATATATATATATATATATATATATATATATATATATATATATATATATATATATATATATATCAGGAGGGAAGTGTGATAGGATGTTTGCCTAGTTACCTGTTGGTTAAAGCATGAATATTTGTTGGTTAATAAAATGCATGGGAAACGGATGAAGTATCTTATCAACAAAGTCAACTATTCTTCTATGTTGCCTTCCCTAGACCGAAATCACATAGGAAAATTATTCAAATGGGTGTTTTCGGCCATACATGACCGAAATCACCTTGTTCCCTTGGTGATTTCGGTCCTACACCTCCATTAAGTGTTGTTATTGGCATTAATGGATCCCTAACATGTGTTTTCGACCTTAGTGGGCTTGTATTGTGTTGATTTCGGTCTTTAGGTCCTCATGGAAGTGTTTCGGTCTTAGTGGGTTACTTGGCATAGGATTTTGATTTTGGGAGTTATTCCTTAAAGTGTGATTTCATTTCTAGTTTGTTGATCCTCAAGGTAAATTATGACAAGGTTTTGTAAGTATATATTATATTAACTTATACAAGCAATGCCTTCTTTGTTGGTAATATTTTTGTTGCAAAAAATTACATTGTGGATTTATTTGCACATGGTTACAATTTAGACCTTGCTATATCCAAATATTTGGGGTTGTCACAATCACTTCTCACATAATTATTGTTAAGGATTTTTATTCAACTTCGTATGAAGAAGAAGACATAATAAATTGATTTTTAGTTTCCCATGAAGGAAGAGAATTACCAAAAATAAACAATATGTAGTTATTGATCTCCTTGAATTAATGCACTTACCTCACTCTACATCAACCTAAGTTAAAAGTAAAACTGAACTACTCATGGAGATCATGATTCATATACATAGACAAAACATGAACACCAAACTTAAGATGAGATTTATTGGGTTAATGCGTAAATTAGCTAAAGATATGAACATCTAAAGAAATACCATGCCTAGTATTAGTGAGATATATTGGATTTCCAACCATTTTTGAAACTTGGTTATATTTACAACAATATCATCATCTATAATAACAATTGCACTTCAAACTAGTACATTTAGATCTATAGGAGTGGTTAAAGGTTTAGCAATAAGTAATTTAAATTCATAAACAACCTCAAAGTAATATTTTGTTCATGAGAGACTGTAACACCTACAAATTCGGGCAAGATGTTTAAGGTATAATAATAATTATACATTTTATCGAACAATTAAAATAGTTGAGTAGAGTAATTGTTCTTGATACACATTACGAGCTAATAAATAACTATCATATACATGATATCTAAACAAATATTATTATTGTATAATATTTGTAGAAAACCTTAATATAAATTTATCATTAAGAGATAAAATAACATTCAAAATAAAAGATTATTTAGGATAAATAATTTAAACGAAAGTCGTAGAGACCATAACGAAAGTCGTAGAGACCATAACCAAGAGCACGTGGATATAAAGAACGCCTAAATTTTACTTTGTATGATAAAGTTATGATTTATCTAAGTTTTGCGTTTAACCTAACACGACAATGTGCATCATAAAAAGTGAATCAAAGATAGTTTGCATTTAAGCCAAAGTATTAAAAGAGAATCGAAGTCCTCGTAAATACGAGACCATTCATAATAAGAACGTATGAATTTGACTTCGTAGTAGGAAGTTTTAATTTTTCGGATCAACACATTACAGTAGTATGTGTCATATTGTATGAAATAAAGATTGGTTGCCTGTTAGACAAAACTATTGAAACAACAGTTTATGTATATGAATTACAAATCCGTCGATATAGAGAGCGTTGAGAATGGAGCTCGTATGTGAAAGATATGAGCGAAACATGGTCCTTACCCTTTAGGCGCGATGAAATCTATACATATTTGTAAAATTGAAATAGAATGAGAATTAGTCATTGGATTCGAAATGAAAGTTGTATCACTCATCGATACCAAGTTGGGGATATAAAAACCATCGAAAACGGAGTTTGTATGCGAAAGATATGAGCGAAACTTGCTCCATAAGCTTCGAATGTGGCGAAATCTATACATATTTGTAAATTTGAAATAGAATGAGAATTAGACGATGAAGTCTAAATAAGAGTTTTAGTACCCGATGAAAAAAAGTTTTCAGAGTTGAAGTTCTGCCTGCAAACTTTATGTGTAACTTGTATTTATGTTCATAGTCATTATTATGAACTTTTAAAAAAGATTTAGTAGTAATACCAGTCGTTATACTGATTGATCTACTTACGGAAATAATGTCTAAGCTAGATCTGTGAGGTGTTTAAAGTGGATTTTGCAAACTGTGTATCTTTATATAAAATGGATCTTACCTCCAATACGATCCTACCTAGTTGTTCCTGGTTAGGTATAGGTTAGTATTCTTTTCTGATTAATTATTGATAAATCTGAGAAAACATTATAAAGAATAACCTTGATAAATACGAAGTAAATATTGAGGCTTAGTAATACTCGTTTTTAGGTCGTTTTAACAGGGAATAAGTCTCAGTTAAAGAGCCGACTTTCCCGCGAGTCTTCTACCTATATCAAGTGAGTGATTAGTTAGTTTTATGAACACAATTTAATATAAGTACTAAATACTTAAAAAATTAAATTTATGTTAAAAGCTTATTATTTATATGTGAATTAATTGATTGTTATTTGGAATATGTGTTAAATGTATAATTGAAAATATCACATAATCAGATGTGATTATATATATATATATATATATATATATATATATATATATATATATATATATATATATATATATATATATATATATATATATATATATATATATATATATATATATATATACTAAAAGTATTTTTTGTGATATTATGTGATAATCTTGATACATGTAATATTACTTAAAAAGATTTAAAAATATATGAAATAATCATCGTTTGAATTTTGAGCAATATATATTATTACCTGTAGTATGATAAGTATTTCATAGATAGGAAAAAGGTTTTGGAAATTGTTTATAGGTAACATAGTCTTGTCTAGTAATAAAGTAAGACTTATAAATGACAATTAGTACAAAGTATGTTGGATTAGTACGTAGTCATACCTTGTATTATAATAATATTACACTAACATGGAATACGTATTGAAAGTTGACTATGTATATTATAGTGTAGTCAACTTTTTAACTAAGACATATAAAGGATGATTAGTTACAGTTAAGTTGGATAAACATATAGTCTTAAAATGTATTGTGATAATATGGTATAAACACGAAAATGATTTTCTAAGTTGATTAAAACTATTATAGTATTTCCTAAAAATGAGATAAGACTTATAAAGGATGCTTAGTTCAATTATGTTTAGATATTAGGTAGCATCATATTAAGGATGTATATGATAGGAATGAAGAGTACAACTCTATGATGTGATACTATCAGGTGTTGATGTACGAATTACGTACCAGAGTATGATATTGTATTCCTTTAGACAACCATATATGGTGGGTCCAATCAGGCAACTGAAACGATATGTCTAGTCATCTACCAGAGTAAGATGACAACACTTGATCATTCTAGACATTCTTGTGTATTACGTTGCTAGTGTGGACTTAAAATCCACAGATGTAGATGAAATAGGATACCATATTCATCAAATATTATGATGGCTTGAATTGCCTTAATGACTTACACCCACCAAGGAAGCCCCTGGTTGTGTAGTCAAACCATTGCTCTAAATGATTCATCAGATGAGTTGATTCATGCTAATAATTGTGTACAAGGATTTATGATAATCAGTTGGGATGGGTATGTATGGGGATAATGTTGTACAAGTATTTAAGTTATCAGATATATCTATATTGTTTGGTAATAGTTGGTTTTGTAGGTTTGATAATTATTACTATCATAATAATATTATGGGAGTGAAAACCCTATGTGTCTTACCAAGTTTCCCAACCTGACCCGCTCAAATTATATACATCACAGGTAACAGTGCTAAAGGTGTTGGAACTTTATTGGGGATGTTGTGTGATTAAGAGACACTCTGCAATAGTTTTAAGGACCATTAGGTATTTATGTTGTGACATAAGATGTGTATTGATTATGACATCTTTAGGCTTTTGTATTTTGAAACAACATCTTTACTCAATATATGCTAATAAAATGAGACAATTTCCGCAAAATATTTTATTTTACTGAGATTTTCCGCAAGCAAATATATTGTGAGTTTCAAAACGTAAAGAAAAGTTATTTATTTATTTATTTTAAATTTTTTTAAAATAAAGGGATATCACAGAGATACATTCCACTTGAGGATTCAACAATCTCAATTCAAAAAAAATATGTAAGAATTCTTAAATATATGATAAAAGATTTATTAAAATTGTTTGACAACTTCAATGTCATTGCACAGTTTCCAATCACTACACGGAACGAGGTCTATATCGACGACTTTTTCAACACCTATGCAGACGACATGTCGTCGGTAAAACCTATATCGACGACTTGTTGACCCTACAAAGTTATCGGTATTGCTCCGTCGGTATAAGTCAAAAATGTCGTCAGTATAGATGTCGTCGGTACAAATGTACCTCTGTCGACGACTTGTCGTCTACAAAGGATCGTCGGGAAAGATTTTCGAGGTAAAAAAAACAGTTTTATTATAAATCTATACCGATGACATGTCGCCGGGAAAAGTTTCAAACAGTTTTTACAAATAAACTTATACCGACGACATGTCGTCGGTATAAGATTTTTTTTATAAATATTTTTCACAGATTTGTTATGTTCTTTATATGATGGCCGGATTCCGGTGGTCGGATTTGATGATGGTCCTTCGGTGGTGGCTGGTGGGCACCGGAAAAGCACAAAATAATAAAACAAAAGAAAAAAACCCCAAAATAATAAAAAAAAAACCTTATCCTTACCTGTTGTAGCGAAGAAGATAAGCCAGAAGGAACCAGGTGGTCGACGATGGTGGTGAAGGAAAGACGGTGGTGAACATGTGAAGGGTGGATGGTGGTTCATGGCTGGCAACAAATAAAAAGCCCCAAATTTGGAGTTAAAAACTTGAGCAATCATAAACAATCAAGAAAAAACAATGACCAAATATGTACCTATATCTCATTGCCGGTGAAGATGGTGCAAAATCGTCGGTCAGTCTGAGAGAGAAAGAGTGTATCGTTCACTGCAACTGAACAATGAACGATGCACTGATAACTACGTCGTTGGTATAGGGTTCAAATAACGACGTCATTTCTATCTTTTGTCTTTATTAAAAGAAATTAAAATTTTCACGCGGATCGCCATGTTGGATTCTTACCCTATACCGACGACTTGTCGTCGGCATAGAGTTTCAGAAAACTATATTATTTCGGTTTTCTACAAAATCAAATAAAAATAAATAAAAATTCAATTTGTCGTACCCCATACCGGCGACTTGTCGTCGGCATAGAGTTTCAGACGACCACAAAAATTTTTGTATTTTCCGCCCACGTTGTCCCGATAACTTGTCTTCTGGATACCTTTTAAGGTCAAACAGATCCGGTCAAAGTAGTGAAACGTTTTGGCCACAACTTGTCGTCGTAGAGCCCACCTTTTAGCGCTGACTTTTGTCGTTGGGATATGTGTCGTCGCGATAGCCTGTTATTCTTGTAGTGAGTTAATACTACATCGTCTACATATAAAAGTAAGACAATAAAATCACTACCACTTTGCGTAACATATAAAGAGTAGTCATTTTTTTACTTTGAACAAAACCTTCCAAGAAGGATGATGAAAGCTTTTCATCTAATTCCGTAAGGATTATTTCAACTTATAGAATGACTTGACCAACTGCCACTTGATTTTCATTTAAGCTAAAGAAACAAAAAACTTAGAGGAAGAGACATATAAACCTCAACTACAATGGTTCCACAAAGAAGATCATCATTTATATCTAGTTGACACAACTTACACTTAAAGTTAGTTTCCATACCAATATCACACCTAACAATAACTAGCTTTGTACCGAAGAGAATGTCTCATCAAAATTGAGGCCTTATCTATGACTTGAACTTTTTCTACTAATATTGCTTTAAACCTTTCGATGTCAACATTCGACACACGAGGAACCATAATTTTATGATAAAGGGGGCCTACATCTTAGTAAGAAATTAAAATATTTTTTTATATAAAAGTATCTTAAGAGTGTAAAATTCAAAAAGAAATTGATAGAGAACAAAAATTTTCTAAATAGGAACTAAATTGATTTTTAGTAGTATCACTTACCGGACGCCATTGTAGGTCATGCAAAAAGAATTAATGGTTATTTTTTGTTTATGATTTACCATTAGGGATACTTTATAATAAACCAAATTCTCAACCAAAAAGTATTAATTATAAGTTACAAAAACTAAAGTATATAATAAGAATTAGAATGTACCTTATAGAATCTTGTAGATGTAGTAGTGTAGGCATAAACAAATTATTAACTACAATATCATGGATGAATAAAAATAGTTATTGATAATCTTGGTTAATCTTGAATAACAAAAGCTAGTTATACACAAATGTGGATATTATCAAAAAACATGTAGTGACAAATTGATCCTAAATAGGGCATATAATATTATAATCTATCACCAATTAAAAAAAATAAGGGGGAGGATTGACGTAGAGAAATTTAAGGTCCGACGTGGGCTTTATTCTCACACTGTCATTGTGTTTTATATATAACAACTGTTTGTTCTAATAATTGAAAGGGGCTCATTATTAATAATTAATTGAACTGGGCTACAAATATACTTATGGGCTTATTTTAGATATAATAACCATTTACACTTAACATGTTTTATGTTAGGGTTAAAGACAATGATTTGATTATGATTATGATTAAGGTAATTATTCTAAACCCCCGTTAGTTTTCAACATGAGCTGACTGAGTTTTGTATTAAGGACACAATCAACATAGGCGAACCTAGACAAGTCGAAATAGGTTAACAACTTGAGATGCCTAAAGCCCGAACAACATATCTCTGTAAAAACCTACCATCAAAGACGATTCAACAATGTGTTTCAATGTACAACCGATAGCCCCTATACTTTTATTTTATATATATTAGACCAAAAAGTATAAAATTTTGGCGGTGGCCCCTCCTGGTCACCAATTATTATACACATTATATTTTCGACTCCCAAATCATATGTTGAAGCTCCGTCATTGGTTGCAATTTACTATTCAAATTATAAATAATAATATAGAAGTTTAAATGAGAGATCCACTAGCTGGTTAATTAGGAGGATTTAGCACTACTAGAAACATAGGTTTTAGAGAAGGACGAGTCCGTCGCTATTCCGTCGCCAAAGAGCGTTTGCGACAGATTTACTCTATAGCCAATTAGAGTGTGGCTAATGACTTAGCGAGGGGTTTAGCGACGGATCAATTTTTTTTGCGACGGCTATAGCAACAGAATGTCCATCGCAAATTGGTCACTTAATATGGTTATTTAGGACACTAGCCACAAAACGTAATACAATATTCTGTCGCAAATCCCTTGCAAAGCTCTATTTTTTTCGTCGCTAATCCCTCACAAATTTAGGTTGTGAATTTTTTTTTTATTCTGTAGCTAATCCCTCGCAAATTTAGGATGTGATTTTTTTCTTTCCCTAGCTAATCACTCGCAAATATATAATATGATATTTTATTTTGGTTACTAATGTAAAACATGACAAAAACATCAAATAATTATAAAATCTCAAACCAAACATTAACATTTAAATACCAAACACATCCAAAAATTATACAGTCCAAACATTAACATTAAAATACCAAAAGCATCTGTCAAAGTTTAACATTGATTAAGTTTTGATTTCAAAGTATAAGGTACCATAATTCTTAATTTCGTCTCATATTTTGCATTTTCACATACATCTTCTCCAATTCTGGATATCTTGCGTCCAAAAGAAGGGTTGGAATGGAACTGAATTCTGATTCCAGTTTATTCCCATGGATATAGGACCACGTGTTACTTACTTTTATGTCTTCCTGCTTTTTTCTAGATAAGGGATCTTTGTTGGAAGCAAACACATGAAACGAATGGAATTGAATTCCGATCCTAACCAAAAAGTAAATGAGGAAGGAAATACGGTGTTTGCCAATTGGTCTTCAGATTTAATTTTTTGAACATTTGTGTTGAATATTACGGACCATCTACCACACAAAAATTAACAACACATTTAGCACTTTTATTAAAAATAAAAATAAAAAAAAAAAAAAAAAAAGATGCAATATTTTGAATTAGGAAGGAAATTACAAAAGTAACCTTCGTGATCTCTAGGTCTTGTCATGTGCCCTTCTCTCATTGCATACAACCGCCTTTATCAGCACAATTTTATACCACCAAGAACTCTGAAAGTTGATTCCTCACCAATAGGAAAAAAAATGCACACATTATATAAAGTTTATATCCATGAAATATTATTTTATAAAACTAAAAAAAGTACCTACCATCGATTATTTCGAGGAGTTGGAAATAACTCATTTTTATTCAAATTATCTTCTTTCATTTCTAAAGTCGGCCGTTAACTTTTGAAATTATTTATTAAAAAAAAAACAAGCATCTTCACCGCCTTGTTAGCACCTGCTGTCATATTAGTGAAATTCAAGTCTCTTGACCTGTCATAGATTATTCAAAAGTTCTCAAAAATCAGTATATAATTTATTAAATACTTTATAGAATCAAATATAATTTTTAAATATTGTTAACTTAAGAGTAGTACCTGCTGTTGCTTTTAACAGGTTCCAATTCCAACACTCTTTTTTCTTCATCCTTAACTTTTGAAAGAGGGGAAAAGAATTGGATATAGAAAAAGAAGCAAAATTTGGTAGAATGTTTATGAAGAAATGGAATCTATCAAAGAAATTAGAATCTATAGTCAAAGTATGACCAAACAAAGGAGCAGATGCAAAGGCTGTGAAGATTATTGCAACAATTGATGAATATTTTTTTAAAATTGTATCTGCATGACACAAACAAATAATATTATAACTAAAAAATAAATAAGGTCCCGTTTGATAGTTGTTGACTGAGAAAGTGCTGACTGGGAAATGTCTGGGTAAGAAATCCTGTTGTTTGATTGTACATCTGACTGAATATGCTGAGTGATGAAAATGACAATTTTACCCTTCTGTTATATATATAAATGGATTAAGTTGCTGAATAATTATAAAAACATACATATTGTCATACAAAATGTAAATTACACACAAATAAAAAATGTCATACAAAATGTAAATTAAACATAAATCATTTAATATCCAAAAAAACATAAAGAAATTTAAAATAACATAATAATTTAACGTAAAGTAGGTGAGAGTAATTGATTTGCAATTTGATCACGCAAAACACGCATATATTCAACGACTTCTGAACCCCATTTTATGCCTTGTATGTTTTCTCTATCAATTCCCCCACCTTGGACGTCAGGAGTAACCATAGTGTCCTCCTCAAAATTTCTAAACAAGTCATCTTCTATATTGTACCTCCTTATAAAATTATGGACCGCGACACAAGCAATGACTATGCCTCTTTGCACTGTAAAAGGATAAGGGGGCCATTTGTTTTAAGATTGGGAATCTCGCCTTCAATACACCATAAGCACGCTCAATAACATTTCTAAGTTGTGCATGAGCATAATCGAACCTTTCTTCTCTAGTTAAAGGTCTGCCTCTTCGAAAATCGGCTAACCAATACCTAGTATTGCAGTATGGAGCCATAAACCCACGAGTGTTTGTATATGCGGCATCACAAAGGTAATATTTATCTGCAAATGAATGTGAAACATATTATATAATGACACATATTATATAAAGAAGACAGATAATAAAAATTATATAAAGATTACAAACCTGGTGTAGGAATTTATCATAACTTCTACCAATGAATCAACATCATCCTAAATAATAATAGAACAATTAAGGTCAACATAGCTTATAAACAAAAAAAACTTGTTTCATAGCTTATAAACAAAAAAAATCACAACATTGCCTATACATAAAAAAAGATTCCAGATGTCATAGCTTATAGACAAAAAAAATCACAGCATTGTCAATAGCTTTTAGATTTCACAACTTATAATAAAAAAAAAATCACAGCATTGCCAATAGCTTTTAGATTTCACAGCTTATAAAAAAAAATCACAGCATTGCCAATAGCTTTCATATTTCACAGCTTATAAAAAAAATCACAGCATTGCCAATAGCTTTCAGATTTCACAGCTCATAAACAAAAAAAAAAAAAAAAAAAAAAAAAACACAGCATTGCCAATAGCTTTCATATTTCACAGCTATACACAAGAAAAAATTTCAGATATTGTTCCAAACCAACATTGTCATCGTAACTTTCAATTTCACAGCTTATAAACAACAAAAAAAAAATCATATTTCATAACAGATTTCATAACATTACAGGATTAGAACAAGAATAATTTTCAATTTCACAGCTTATAACTTTCAATTTCACAGCTTATAAACAACAAAACAACCAAATTCACAGCATTAGAACAAGAATAATTTTTGATTTCATAGCATTAAACAAAAAAAATAAAAAAAAAATCAGATTTCATAACATTACAGGAAATTCTAATCTCATAGCATTAGAACAAGAATAATTTTTTATTTCATAGCATTAAACAAATAATTTCATAGCATTTAAACAAAGATGATTTTCTGATTTCATAACCAATTTAAGATTTCATAACCAATTTTGGATGTCTGATTTCACAAATCATATTATCGAAGTACCTATTTTCACAGAAAAAGCCGAGGATCGAACCTGTTTTGATGTGTTTCTCGTTGAAGCTCGAACGGAGGGAAGGTCTGTGGTTGGTAGTCGGACTAGGGGAGGGACAACGACGATGGAGAGATTCGATGGCGGCCAATTTCCTTGTTGTCTCTCTATTAGGTCACGATAGGAAGTAAGAATGGAAAGGGCGTGAAGATAATCTTTTGAGTCAGCGATGTTTTATGGTCTGACCGAGAACCTTATGAGCCAGATGCTTCTGATTGAGAAAGCTATTCACCAAACGGGTTTCGTCTGACCGATTCAGCCCAAATCGCTGACTCGGTCCCAGTAAGACAAAAACAAACAGGCCCTAAGTTATATTTTGGGGTTTTGTACAAAAAATAAATAAATCATATTTGAAGAAAAATGAGGATAAAACTCCTTGCCATGCCCTGCATTATTTATAATCAAAAGCATGGTAGCTTTTGAATGTCCATGCAAAATATCAAATCTTTGAGGCACTTAAAAAAAAGGACATAAATTAATTCTTTTGCATTCTTTTGTTGTTAAAAAATAGGACATAAATTTTGGTTAGTAGATTAAATGTAAATAGAGTTATCGACTAGTCAATCAACCATTTTTTTTACATGCAAATGAAGTTCTCTCAAATCTACATATTTTCTAAAAAACATTAGCGAGGGATAATTCCTTTGCCATTCCCTATCTAATCCCTCGATAAACCGTCGTTGATCCCAACCTAATAACTGCATTTGATTATTTTTCACTGAATATACTTTCCGTTGGAAACCCATCGAAAATCCGTCGCTGATTCAGCTAGGGATATAATCTAGCGTTGATTCCGTCGTTGAAAGTTCAATTTCTAGTAGTGTAGGTCTTAGGACCACATAAGCTAAGACATTTGGTATACGGTAAAACTCTTGTGATCTGATTGTACTTAGTATACCATAAAACTCGATAACATATTTGTCAAGTTGTGTTGCATGTTAAAAAGTTCTATGCACTTGGCAATATTTTTAGACCTAATAATATCCAATTTAAGTGGGAGTATTACATATTTGTAGAATTTGCAATCAATAAATTTTATTAACTTGATTCTATTGGCATGGCTAAAACCCTAAATAAGAATATGGTCCCAACGTTCAGTTTTCAACTTTTTGTAAGTCACTTAGCAGAAAGCGTATGTAAATTAATAGATCAAATTATCAATCGGACGACAGCCCCATTCAGGCCTACTTTCTTTTTAAGTTATATTTGTCTCATTAATCAAGAAGGTAGCACTTTAGATTATTTTTCTGCAAAGTATTTATAAAAGATATACCTGAATAGATTGCCAATCAAATACGAATATCATGCTGCACCTCCACTGTGAATTATTATATGTAGCATCCTCACACACTCATGGGGTTGACTTGAATCATGTTCATTGCACCTTCCTATAAGTTGTTAGTTCATTCTATAATGTA
This sequence comes from Lactuca sativa, assembly GCF_002870075.4. NCBI lineage: Eukaryota > Viridiplantae > Streptophyta > Magnoliopsida > Asterales > Asteraceae > Lactuca > Lactuca sativa. Next base: position 159,337,093 of record NC_056629.2, on the reverse strand, counting down.
TATCCCCACGTGCTAATTTTCGAATAATTTAATGTTTTATTTCAAAATTGAGTTAATTGTGTCCTCATCACCTTCTTGTTCAAGAATGCGTTATACAAAACAATGAACTAGTGGATTGAGTAGTTGTAGATTTTGGTGTTGCTCTTTAAAATATAATCCTTATATTGTAATTTGGCTTCTACGTATACACTATAGTCTTATAATTTACAGTTTATTTAAATGCAGGACGAATCGTTACCGGGAGTAGGTAAGTGTTATTGTGTAGCGTTTAGCCCAAGTCTCATTATGCATTGTTAGTTATATGCTTGTATTTTGTCATTTGCAATCAAACAAGTTATCATATTTATATGCTATTGTAGTTTTAGGCTAAAACTTTAAGAATCAACAATAAAGTCTTAATATTTTGAATCAGTGTTTAATCCTAAATTAATTTTTCTTTATAAAAAAAGACAAATTACTGGCTAAAACTTCGAAATAACTATTTTTGGCCGATTTCGCAAATTTAGTTAGTATCCCGTCTTTTTTTTGTTTCTTAGTCAAAATATTGAGACTTTTCTAAATATTACGTTATTTTTTACCAATAACCAAAATTAGTTCAAGGGCAATCTTTAGAAAAGTCTCAATATTTTGGTTATTGATAAAAAAAAATAAAGTAATAATATAGATTAGTTCAAGGGTAATCTTCAGAAAAATCTCATTACTTTAGTTATTGTTAAAAAATAACGTAATTTTTAAAAAAGTTCCAATATTTTGACCAATTAATGAGACAAGATGGAATAAACCAACCCAAAAACGTTATTCCGAGGTTTTAGCCGGTAATCTGTCTTTTTGGTAAACAAAAATTACTTTGAGATTAAATCGTAACTTAACCAAAAATATAACTTTATTGGAGATTTCCCTAAAACATTCTACTAACCACAACCTTTTCTCGCCAACCTCCACCTTCGTTGACCTTCTCTAAGTTGCCGTAGTTGCCTTATCTTGCAGCCATTGATGTTTTTCTTTTCCATGTCAAATTTTCTCTTCTTCACTCTATTCTCCTAATTCACCTCCAAAAGAAAAACTATACATTTATATTTGATGTCGACTTGTCCTGTATTCTTCGAATCTACTAGTTCTTTCTATTCATCTCTGCTAATTTAATCGTCTATTAGTCTTCTTTCGATAAAAGTGTCGAGGGCTATGAGTGAGTATGGTTTAGAGTGTTTAGGAATTAGCACAAAGCCCATTATGTTTTATTTATATGCTTGTATTTGTCATTTGCAATTAAGCAAGTTCATATTTACAATTAGTTGGTTTTTAAGAATGATAAGTGTAAGCAATGTGTATATATATATATATATATATATATATATATATATATATATATATATATATATATATATATATATATATATATATATATATATATATATATGTGTGTGTGTGTGTGTGTGTGTGTGTGTGTGTGTGTGATATTGTAAGAACCAATAAAGCCATGAGAACCTGCAAACTAAATTACAGTCATTAGATAAAAAATGGACGGTTGATGAAATGAGGGTGCATAGAAAAAACGCGAACGTGCACATATCTGATTACAAGACACGGAAGGGCAATAACGTCAAAAAGAAAAAGAGCATTTTCTCCGACCTTATTCTCTTCAAAAAAAAAAAACAAAAAAAAACAAAAAACCAGCAGTCTTCTCTGGCATGATTCTCTGCAATAAATATTTCTCTCGCCTCATATTCAAACAAAAACCCTAACAAAACCCTAAATTTCTTTCAAAGTTGTTTAAAATCTTCAACAAAACAACATTTGGAATCTATCGGTTTGAAAATAAGGTACGAAAACTATACTATAATCAAATATATAACCTAATTTTGCTTTGAATTTTCGAAAAAAATACATCAAAAACATGTTACAAAACGGTAATCAACGTTTTGAAATCAGAAAATACATTAAAAGATAATCACATTGAATATTCTATTTTTTGTTTTTATTTTTCAGCTGTTGAAATTAAAAAGCATCTCCGTCTACTAAAATCTAATTTTATGATATTTTTGCTGAATCTGCAAAAAATTATTTTAGGGATTAAATTGAGTTACACACATAAACAACATTTTATTTACATCGTTCTGTGTATGAAAATAATGTTGATTGTAAAGTAAATGCAAAAAACTTTATGATAAATGAATACAGATTTATCTGTGTTGTTATACTACTTTGTAGTTTCATAAAAGGGAACTAATTATATCATTAATTCTAGTGTGCAAAAATGTCTTTTTACAGTTTTCTTTTCTCATTCTGTAACTGTTATACTTACTTATTTGTTAGATATAACTAATTCAATCCTAATCCAACTATATAAACAATTACCCAAAAGATATTGATATTCAACAAGATGAACAAGCAAAGAACATAGTCAATTTTATAACTAAAGAAATTGCAGAAGAATATATGAATCGTAGTTATATAACTTTTTTTTTTCTTTTTTTCTTTTGTTTTTTTAAATTTGCATATTCTATAAATGAATACACATCTATGTTATACATACCTAACATGATACAACATCTTTTCAGAAAGTTTTTTTTTTTAAATCTATGAACTTCAAAATTAGATGTGAAATATGGCTACCGAATCATTTAATCAGTATTCAATAGGACTGCTGATTTATATGTGTGACAACCCGTAATTTATTCTGTTATTATAAACCGTTTCCGTTAATAAAACTCGATTGTATTTCAATTTTTCCGTTAACTTTTGGATTAAGTTAATTAAATTGAGACCTTTATTATGATCTCGTGAGTGTCTAAACTCATTTGAAACGCGTTAAAACATCCCAATTTTTAATTAGAGAAATTTTATTTTCGACCATGTCGGGTTACGACAAATAAATCGCGTACAACCATAAGCCTCGTTTAACGTCAGTATCGGGTACATTTCCACGGGGTCTCAAACTCAAACAATATATAAAGTTGAGAGGATCTCATTTGAAGCTTTTTCACTTCCTCTCACTACTCTCTCTCTACAAATCCAAGTTTTGATCCAAAACCATCCTTTTCAAGCTCCAATTTGGTAAGTGATCTATTCTAGCTTATAGTTTGGGATGTTTAGCTTTCAAATTCGTGTTTAAATCATCCAAAAGGACCAAAGACTTGTGTTTACGGTCTAGGAACAATCCCAAAACCGCAAACACTCTTAAATGGGGTTTTGGAGCCGCAAAACCCTTCTAAACCACTTTTGGAGCTTAGTTATGACTTAGGGGCTTACATGAATGGACTTAGAACACCAAAATCTTGATTTTTGAGGAGTAAACATGAGTTTACAGCCCAAGAACATGCTTGGACCGTAAACACCCCTTCTAAGGCCGTAAACACCATTTACGGTGTTAAAATGCCCCTTAAACACCTCCTATGCCTTGGAATAATGTCTAGAATCAACCACCTTGTGTTAGGGACCTTAAACATGAGAGAAACCACCTCCTTAGGAGATTACGGCCGTAAACCCCCCAAGGAATGGTTCCTGGGCCGTAAACTCCTATAAAGTTGTCAAATGGTGCCCTAACTTCCTTCCATGGCTTGTACTTTGGACTAGAACAACTTGTGCTTAACCTAGGACCACCAAAACACAAAAGAAAAGGGTAAGTAAGAGTTTACGGCCGTAAACTCCATGTTTACTGCCGTAAACTCCACATAATGGTCCATTTGATGGTTTAATCCCTTCCAATTCCTTAGAATTGATCATAGCCTAATTCCACAAGTGTTATAAGACCATTAAGCATCCAAGAACACACCACCCATGAGTTTACGGCCGTAAAATCATGGAGATATGGTCATTAGGCCGTAAACTCCCTTAGGAGTTTACTTTTGAAGAGCAAACTCCATATCTAGGCCTTACACCTCCTTTGATGCAACCCGGATCACTCCTAACACTTGAATTGAAGTGTTTTCGTGCCTCGAAGTGTATATTCTTATTTAATTAGTAGTTCAAGGTCTAATTAGATACAATTATCTATCTCTTCATATTACATAGGAATCTCGTGTGTATTCAAGCCTTGAACTGATACTTAGCATCCTAATCGGCACATTTCTCGACTAGTGAGTTCATACCCCTACACCTTTTTCCGTGTTTTTCAATGTTTTCAAGGGGGAATACAAGCAAAAGTACAAGGAAATCTTGTACTCAAACTTATTATTTCATTTGAAATGTTTCATATTCCATATGCTTTTAATACTGGAAATCGTATTGACCAACCGTTTAACTTGCAGAGTTAGCTTTTAGACTATTTGTGAATCTCATTATAAAATGTTATAATTTATGTTGTATTTTATAATTTACGAAGGATTCATGCTAATCATAAAATAGGATTATTACTAATATTATACGCCTTTGGATGGCACCAGAGCTTCGAAAATATAGCTACTGTACGTCTTTGAGTGTCACTAGAGCTTCGAAAATACGTCTAAAATACGCCTTTAGATGGCACCAGAGCTTCGAAAATATAGCTAATGTACGTCTTTGAGTGTCCCTAGAGCTTCGAAAATACGTCTAAAATACGCCTTTGGGTGTCACTAAAGCTTCGAAAATACAGCTAATGTACGTCTTTGAGTGTCACCAGAGCTTTGAAATTTCGTCTAATATCCTCCTCTGAGTATAAACAAAGTTTCGAAAATACGTCGATTAATATACTCCTCTAAGCGAAATTAGAGATTCGAAAATAAAATTCTTGTTAAGTATACTAGATATTCGACATTCGTGTATGGATAATCGACCGCCAACTTTTAGGAAAATAAGGGTTTTTCCTGGGTTAACTTAACTTCTCTTAACCAGACAGTTTAACAAATGGATAACTAAACTTTTCTTATAAGAAAATATGAGATTTTCTTGGATATCAATTCTTTCAGAAAACCAAAGGAAACTTGTTCTTTTACCATAACCAAACCGCTTTTGAACTCATCAGCTTTATGCTAATATTTTCAAAAATGCTTGTATTCTCAGGTCCTTGTTAGACAGGTACCCCGCGATCTTTTGGAGAAGACGGAGCGTATAGAAGTCACGTCTTTACTTTTATTGCTGATGTATAGATAAAACATGTAGTTCTTTGCTTTCAAACAAATGTAAATATTCCTATGTAATGTAATGGTTGTGTTTACTATGCTTGCTATGTACATTGGTTGTGATACTTTACATGACGTCCTCCACCCTGGAACGTTTCCGCCATCGGTTTCGGGGTGTGACAATATGTATAAAATATATATATATATATATATATATATATATATATATATATATATATATAATATATATATATATATATATATATATATATATATATATAATCAGTAATATTAAATGTTGTATAACAGAATCATCATTCAATATGACTATTGATTCATATATATATATATATATATATATATATATATATATATCAATATTGACTGCTAAATAATATAATAATCATTTAATATGACAGCTGATTAACATATGTGATTGAATGAATATATATATATATATATATATATATATATATATATATATATATATATATATATATATATATATATAAACCAACAGTTATATTGACTCCTAATATAATCATCTTTGAATAACACTTCTGATTCATATAAATGCATGCATGAATATATACGAGTCAATAGTCATATTGACTGTTGAATGATATGTTTAAAGACCTCAACGATTCTTCATATATGATCATGATGAATATATATGAATCATCAATCATATTGACTGTTGATTTGGAGTTGCATTTTCAAACAAATAGTTAGTTCTACACAATAACTTAACAATATTTGACATATAATAATTGAATGTAAACATATACAGCAGAACCAGATAGAGAAAAAGACAAAATTAGCCTCAAAAGAAAAAATAAAGAAACAAAAACATCAAATAATGATGATTTAAAATCACTATTGATTAATACAAGTGAACGCATGAATATATATATATATATATATATATATATATATATATATATATATATATATATATATATATATATATATATATATAAACGAACACTCATATTCACTCCTTATTCATATAATCATCATTGAATAGCATTTTTGATTCAAATAAATGCATGCAATAATATTTATGAAAAGCAGTCATAATGAGTGCTGAATTATATAGTTAAAGACATCAAAGATTCTCCATATATGAATCATCATGAATATATATATGAATCAACAACCATATTGACTGCTAATTTGGAGTTTGCATGTTCAAGCAGATATTTAGTTTTGCACAATAACTCAACAATATCTATCATATAATAATTGGATGTAAACATATAGAGTAGAACCAGATAGAGAAAAGACAAAAATAGCCTCCAAAGAAAAAAATAAATAAACAAAAACATCAGGGGAAAAAAGAAAATAAATTGAAACTTAATCAAGTACTCAGCATGGGAACATCAAAAATATTAAGATCAACTTTAATTTCAGCAAAGAAAAAAAAGCAATGAATATGATCCGCAAAGAAGAAGAGGGCAAACCCAAAGCCAATAAAAAACAACACATTGATGCCCAAGAATAAGACAAAATTTAAAAAGAAAAAAAATAAGATAATCAAAGAACAAGATGAGAAAAACAAAGAGCCTGAGATGGATAACAATGCACAAAAAGAAAAATTGAGTATAGAAGAAGAAAAGAAGAGCCTATTGGTGAAAAAGAACAAAATGAAAAATTTTAAACAAGATAAAGATAGCATGACTGCTGAAATTGATGGAAGGAAAGGTACGGATGCTAATGAAACAAAAAGAGCTTCACATACAAAATTAACTATAGCTAAACAATCAACTGCTGATAATGCAAAAATAACAAATGGTATGGAAGTTCTAACAAAAGCTACAACTTCTAGTAATATAATCATATATAAATATAAATTTTAGAAATCCTAACATACTGATTATGAAAGCAGGATCACATGAAGACCAATTGAGTGATCAACTTGGAAATATTCTCGATGGAAAGTCATCTTATGTTAATCAGAACAAAATGAAAATTAAAAGAAAAAAGAAGTATACAACAATAAAGCAAGTCAACAGTCTCAAAAAGAAGCTCGACTCACTGATTAATATGGTTAAAGACCTCAGAGCTTCTCCACCTTCTGATACAATGACTAGGGAGGAATTCAATAATATACAACATGTAGTCTTCTGTCTTATCTTAACATTCCATCACTTCAGGAAAGAGATCAGAAAATAAAAGATCTTATTTCCATATGAGTAGAACCTGCAATTTAAGAGGTTGGTCAGAAGAGATCTGATGATGTTGCAATGTTTTTAGAGCATGAGAAAAGGATAATTGAAACAATCAAGGGTATTAAAAAATACTCATATAAAATGGTTGCTAAGATAGTAGCTGAACAATGTAAAGAAATTGGGAGATATCTTTACGAGAACTCTCATGTTATGTCTTGTAATGTCATCTTGATCTCTTTTCTTCATAAGCTGTTGAATGACAACAGACAAACTCTATGTCTTCTGGATGAGAAGATGGATATATGTCTACAAGGACTTCAATTGTATATTGATGATTTAAAGGAAAAAATAATTAACCTTCAAAAAAGACAGTTATTGATCCTATGACTATGGATGAGTTGAGTAAGTTAATGAACAAGTACTTCATATCAATCATTGATAAAATGGAGGAGATTAAGAGTCATAAATTCAGGTTTACGGATGATTCAACCTAAAAAAAAACAGAGAATACATAAATGATGAAGGAGAAGAAGAAGATAAACATCATCAATCATCATATTTCACTAAATCAAAAACAAATTTTTTTGAAGTGATTGAAATATCAGATGAAGATGATCAGAAGAAGCCAAAATCTCAACCATCCTTCAAAGAAACTGAAGGATCTTCATCCATAAACCAATTTTACCAACCTCTTTGTCTATAGTACGTCACACCTTTTCCTCCTCCGCAAGACAAAGAAATGGAGAGTCCTTAAACTCCAATTAAGAACAAAGGAAAAACAAAAATAGGTGACTCGGAAACTATTCTTGTTATATATGAGGAGTATGAAAAAAAGAAGAGCATAAAAGAATACAAGAAGAGATGGGAAACAACGCTACTTTAAACTTGCAAGAAGAAATTGATCGAGAAGCAGCAATTGAAAAACAAAATACTGTTAATTCAAGAACAGTTACAGATTACATGCTGAAAGATACATCCGAAGAAGATGTCTTATTCGTAGATGATGAAGACTCATGAAAACATATACCCTTTTGATTGTCTAATTCAACAGGATTGATGGAGAGTTTTTTAATACATGGCAACAACTCACTGAATTACCATAATCGGATTTTTTTCTAGAAAACATTAAAGAAAGAAATTATGGACTAAAAAATGATCCATAAATTGGGTTAATCTATACATAAAAAGGTTTTGGGAAATGATTCTCCAGACTTCGTGAGAAGCACTTACATGTTCTTCTCTATCCATAGTGACCTTATTAATGGTTTTGAGCATAACATACAATCGTGTGTGTGCATGTAACCCTAAATAAGATCTATGTTTTCTCTAATTGAACATATGATATGAATAACCAAGTGTAAATCCTAGATCTCTAAGGAATAATAAAAACATCATATAAGAAGGGTTATGATACATACCTTTAAGATTGTTATTGTAAACAATCTTGAATTCTTGCTTGAAAAACCTTTGGTAGCAAGCGCCACAAGTGTCGTGCCTCTAATGGTTCACAAACAAACCTAACAACCAAGGAAAACTATAGAGAGAGAGAGAGAGGTGAAGCCTAAATTTCATCCATGGCACTTAGAAAGAAGTATTGGCCGGAATTCTACTCTAAGGAGGGTTTATATAGATGTTAGGAAAGTATTGGATTAGGCAGATATCTCCAAGATAACCCTAATCCCTATACTTCCTCCTAAGGCATCCAAGGCACCCATAGAGCACAAGAAAACCATAGGAGCACTCTAGATTTCGTCCCCCCTCCCCCTCTTTAGGGATGTTCTAGAATTGCCCATTTCTCAGCTATTTAACATTGCCACCTTTAGTCCCTATATACTTAATTAATTCCTTTAACCCCAAAATTAATTTCAAATTAATTTATGATTAAATATTAATTAAACAATATGATTTCTAATTAATATATTATATCCATAATACATTAATAAGTCATTTATTTTGATTTATCATTAATTTACTAACCAATTAATAAATTAATAAATCATTCTTCTCTCTCTAAAAGCTATCCTATTCAATTTCCAGGTTTGAAGGTAACCCAAAAGGATTGTGCTACTATCAATTCAAGTATATACCAATTATAGTTATGGGCTTAGAGACCTAATCCAAAACATATCTAACTTGTCTACTTTTAAGGGATTAGTGTGTCATTCCATGAATGCATCATCCTCCTTGAAAGGGCCAATTGAAGTAGACTCTGCATCTTTTCTTCAACATCAACTGCCCTCTCATTGATGTTAATGCTCATGCTGATGAGACCAGATGGGAGATAACTGTGCCACCAGGTGTTCTTCAGGACATATATCTCTTCTATCTTGAACAACCTATTTTGGTTGCAGTGAGATGAAGTGGAGTTCCATGAGATGGTGCCCCTAATTTCCAGAGACACTGTCACTGCAATTCCATCACCTCAAAGATCTAAATGCGTCTTAAAAAAGACAGTGATCCCAACTTCTATTGCTTCATGGATCTCAATGAATGGAACCTTCGAGTATTGTTTTGGTGACTCTCATAACTCATTGGTTACAAAGACTAGTTCATGTTATTTTTTTTCTTGGTGAACATGAAGCTTGGAATCAATCTGCAAAAATCTCAATGATTAAAGACATTTTCTCTCCTTGTTTACTATGAATTATGTTGTTTTTTTGTTATATGGTTAATTTTGTTTGTTATCATTTATATATGAAATTTCAAGTGGTAGATATCTCGGAAAATAGAAGTGCATTTATGACCATTCAATTCCAAAGATTTGATGGAATGAGTCTTTATCACCTTTCTAAAAAAGCTACATACATTTCACTATTTAAACTATTCCCTTGTTTGACTAACTCTTTTGTTTGTTTTCTTATATTGTTTATTATTCTTTTGTACCATTTTTTAAAGGAATCTGATGGTGGAAACTTTAAACCTAATACGCAACTTTTGACACACCATCGTCCCTAGAAGCATACTCTTGTATGTGACTAAATCTCTTTAAGTTTCTCATTAGCAACACCATCTGCTAAGAACATTGAGTCACCCCCTCACGTTGACTATCTAGCATTGTCTAAACTTTCTAAGTGAGATTGCCTAGTCCAAATAACAATTGATAAAAAGGATTGGATGTTTATATTTAGTTAACGATCTCACTTGACCCAGTCCCTGGAAGTATGCTTGTCGTATGCATCAAATCTCATGTTCTGCTAAAACATTGAGCATAACCTAATGGCTTATCCTGATCACATAGTCATCAGCGTGAGAGTTACTTGTCTGGTCCTTTAATGGCAAAGGGTTGTTCATGTCCATGACCTCTTAGTCTGAGGTATGACATGGTACCATTATGAGTTAACATTGAATCTTTGATTCTAGAATTAAACTTACTATATGATACAAAAGTTTAAACCACTTCTTGTTGATGAGTTAAATTGTTTATGATTCACGTTGATTTCACCTTAGTGTGACTAAAACAAACCATTCATTCCTTTATCTTCTTAATAAAACTTAATGATTCACTATTTTATGCCACACACTGATAAAAGTTTCAAACTCTATGCCATGTTAGTCTATGTACCATAGACTATCACATGCACCAACCCATTCTTGCCCTTATACTCTTCTTTAAAGTTTTATGATTCAACGTAATGTACCATACACTGATGAAAGCTTGACAAATCTATGTCGATAGTTAAGTTATGACTCCACAGCTGATCACATGCATCATACCACTCTTTTCTTTTTCCTCTAAGAGAAATGCTTAATGAGTTAGCATATGAAACCACACGCTGATGAGATCTCACAATACTATGTAAGTGAATAGTAGTGTAAGCCCACACTATCAGGAGGCATCACAAACTTACTAGGTGACCATCATAATTTCACTCGCTGATCGCTTACATTGAAGTCCATTACCGGTAATGACGTGTCCCACCGATGTATCATTTTTATCTCAATGGTAACTTTTTAGATGAGGACTAAAAGATCCATCATTATCTTGGGATACAATATTTTTACGAAGCATATATCGTCATTCATGATTACATAAAAGGGATGAAATTTTTTGGGTATATATTGGAAATTCTTCATCCTAGGTCACTTTTGCAAGAAATTCAAGCAAGTAAGCTCTCTCTCTCTCTCTCTATCTCTATCTCTATCTCTCTCTCTCTCTCTCTCAAAAAGACTCCAAATTGTCATCTTCCTCAAAGCTTTCACCATGTTAAAGCCTCTATACGAGTTTGCCCCCAGCTCTAACGTCATTAAAGCTCCTCATGCTCCTGACTCTACCATCATCATTCAATCGACCAATGTGGCATTCTCGGATGAGATTCCAAAGTAGTTTGTAAACTCAGGAATCGAAGATTTTGTCAACAATATCATGAGTGGTCCTCTTCAATATGCATTCTGTGACTTTACTGTCTATTCTACCCTAAGCAAGTATTTGAATTCTATTGTTCGTGCTCTATTGATACTGTTGCTCGAACCATTACTGGAAACCATGAAAGACAGTCACTATATGGTTACCATTGATGTAGAATCCTTTCCAACTACTCTTCACATTCCTTAATTTGAAAGTTCGTTTGAAACTCCCTATGAAGAATGTTGCAAGTTTGTTCGTGAAAAATTAGGGTATAATTTCAAACTTGTGGGCCTCACTCATGATCCGTACAAGAACACTCTTCGTCAGTGTTTTAATGTAGGATGGAAGTACTTAACAGGTGTGATTGGAAAATGTCTTGGACAAAAGACTGGAATTTTGGATCAATTGAATCCCTTTGAACAACGGATCTTATACTCTATTGTATACAATAAAAGATTGGATTTTTCTTAACTTTTTCTTTATCAAATGATTTATTGCATTATTGGGAACAAGAAACCATTGCATGTTCCTTATCCTTGTTGGCTTGGTCTAATCTTGTCTCGAGATGAAGGCTATGTTGAAAGTCGTGGGATTATCATTCTAATTCCTGCCCATTCCTCAAATATTATTAATGTTGCTCCGTCTCAGGGTGACTTGCCTATTACTGCGAGGATGCAAAAGTGGCTTGAAAAACCCTATGTGGTTAACTCCTCAGATTCTGATGATGATGATAATGATAAGGATGATGAAAGTGAAAAAGATGGTAACAATAAAGGGGTTGATGAGGAAGAAGGCATTGATAAAGATGAAGAAGAATCAATTGCTCAGGGAATGAAATCTCCCCCAAGGATAAATAAGCACGTTCGTTTTTCATCTACCTCTTGATCCTCCTCCTATGTTGATGATTCTGTACAACGTGGATCGGCCCCTCCTTTTTTCAAAACCACTGAAAAAACATGGATCCTCCTCCTATGTTGATGATTCTGTACAACGTGGATCGGCCCCTCATTTTTCAACTACCTCTTGATCCTCCTCTTATGTTGATGAAATCCCTCCAAAACCAGCAGTTCGCTATATGCCAACACCCATTAATACTACTGCTTTTCATCAGGGTGATCAGGAAGAATCCATCACTAACTTTCAAACTACTATGCTTTCCCAATTTTCTTGAATTTTGCAGATTCCTTTATCACTGAATAAAAGGTTGAGTAATGTTGAAAGAGATGTAGCTACAATGAAGTGACTTAAGGATTTGTGTGATGATGATGATGATGGCACTCCACCAAATTCACCAGGCGATAACCCTCCTCCACCTTTACCTCCATCAAGAAATCTTCCTCCACCATCTCCTCTACCATCTAATCCTCCTCCTAGAACTCCTCCACCACATCCTGGCTCTACTCCCAAATCTGATTCTACCAAAAAGGGGAGAATAATCAAAGGGGTCCTCAAATACTGGTGATGATTGTAGGATCTCATCCTGAGATGAATAGAATGTTTGAAGCTGAATTTGATCCTTAAAAGTAGATTGTTGTTGCTGATTTTCCAAATGATGATGCAACAACTGATGATCAGGCCATCCCTGAAATTGGTGATCAATCAGAGAACGATGACTATGAAAGGTTTCTTGATCTTGGTTTCATGTCACAAGATGATGTTTCTACTGTTCCCTTGAAGGTTGTATACCCTAGTTCTTAATTTGAAGGGCAGATTTCTCAAGAGGTTCCTCGAGGAATTAATAGTGACATTGACTCTAACAATAATCAGCTCAATGCTCGAAAGAGGAAGGCTTCCTTCTCATGGGGGGCTCATGATGCTGAAGCTGGAAGCTCTTCTGCTGCTTCTAGTTATGCTTCATCATCTCCTCCTAAAAAGAAAAGCAAATTCATCTTTGATCTAAATGAATTTGCAGAAACATGGAGGTTACCATTGAGGAAGTTAGATAAATCATGCTAGAATATAATGTTGTTGTTCGTCAAAAGAAAGAAGCAAGAAAAGAACGTCTTTCTGCCATACTTGCTCAAGCTCTTGCTTCCACTTATGAGAGTGCTAATGTTCAAAGCATTGAAAATCAGGTCAAGAAAATATTCAGTTATAATGTAGAGAAACAACATATAGTTTCAGAACCGAATAATCAGATTGATAAGAAGAAGTTTGGAGATGTTCTTACTCACATGTCAAATCCTGATCCTGTTATCAAAATGAGATGCACCAAACCGAGAAATGAGTCATTGAAGCTTCACTTGGTTAGAAAGAAAACATAATATGAATACACTGAGGTTATATGTGCTCGGGAGATATTCAAATTTGGATACAACGAGTGGATGTAAATTCAAGAGATTATTAACAAATACAAGGGTGTTCATGCTCAGGTAGTGAAGTTGGAAATTCAACAACTACTCAACAAAATCAAGAAGTTGAACCTTATGCCATCAGCTGATCCATCTACACCATTATCCTCTGGAAGAACAGGCACTCCCTGACAGTCCAAGAATACCAAGTTTTTTCTTCCATATGGATCTCGGTATATCAACAATGAATTACCAATGGGTGTTGAACTAGTCCAATACATGTTTATTCCAAAACTGGAGCATGGGATATTTTATATTGATAGTCAGAATCAAATGGCTCTTATGATGACTATGAAGAAGATTAGTTATAACATCATCAGATAGGGGAGACTGTCAGGTCAGGCCTTATGATCTGATGAGTCAAACACTCCACATGTTGTTTGTCAGCGTCAGCGTCCACAACATCGAAAATGCCAGCGTATCATGCTTATCAGTTTCAGCACTTAGTATAGTTATTTTATGTAATCATTTGTATATTAGGCAATGATTAGACGCAATCCCTTCAATCAAGGGATATACTTGTATAGATTAATATATAATCAACATTAGGGCAAACCCTAATGTTGAGTTCATTTTGGTGACCGTATTTGTGACAATGCGTATTCTTAGCGAAGACAAAACCATTTATTAGTGAAAGAACAATTTAGAAAACTACCTGTGTGATTTAATTTACGTTCTTCATTTTTCTTAGATTATTTTATGTTTGTTCTTAATACTTGAAGTGTATTCGATCGACACAAACCTTCATTCCTCATCATCTATAATATGTTACTCCAAAAAACCATACCTTGTCAACCCATGCTTGTTTCCAATTCATTTATTTTCTCTTAATAATTAAATCAAAATCTTCTTATAAAATATATATTTTGACCTCTAGTATCCATTACGTAGTTTTCTTGATTTCTAGTTTTGTGTCTCTTATCCATTTCTCATTTTTTTTTTCAGTTTAAGACTATTTATAAGTGATCCCATCATTTGATCTATAAACACTGATAAAATTTTTGTCAACTTCTTTTTCTTTCGCCATTATAGCCTCCTTCATCTCATCAAATATCCTCGAAGCTCTAAGTTTTTCATTAGAGGTGGGAGCGGAATGGTGGTTGAACGTGTGGGAGATTTTCGAGTGACCACATGGTGGATAAGAAAGGGCAGATACTTTTCTATGAAAAAGTCTATACTTAATAGTTAGAAGGTTTTATATGAAATTGTCGTGTGTACACTTATTATATATCGTTGGGTAAGGTGGTAGACAGGAATTAGGTGAATTAATAAATATCAATATAGGTAAATATTTTAAAGTCAATATTTTAATTAAAAATCAAATCATATGAATAAACACTACATATTTTTAGGGTATATATATTTGAATAAAATACAAAACTTATATATATATATATATATATATATATATATATATATATATATATATATATATATATATATATATATATATATATATATATATATATTAAAGTCCCTAAAGTTTTTCTATATTGTCACAAAAGCTATCCTTGATTTTTTTTACTCAATTTAGCCTAAAAAAACAGGTAAACATTTGCAAAAATACAGGTAAATAATTAAAGATGACTTTTTCATTAATAGGGTTAAAGTTTAAAGATTTGTTTTTTGAAAAACTCTTCATATATATATATATATATATATATATATATATATATATATATATATATATATATATATATATATATATATATATATAAAAGGTAAACATTTGCAAAAATACATGTAAACAATCAAAGATGACTTTTTCGTTAATAGGGTTAAAATTTAAGGATTTGTTTTTTAAAAAATTCTTCATATATATATATATATATATATATATATATATATATATATATTGTGACATCCCCATTTTCACGACCAGAAAAGACCGATTTGTTTATGTTTTGTTTTAAAATCAGACTAATTATTTAAATAAAACAGTTGCGGAATTTGTTCCCAAAACAAAATGTGATAAGAATTTATCAAAGCATTTATTTAAAGAAATGTATTTGCATTAAATAACAAAATCTCGGGATGTCATGTTCCGATACGTACCAAAAGCATAAACAGTATAAAATTGACCTTACAACAGTTATTTATAACTACTGATCTATAATCCAAAATCTATCGTCAAGTCTACCAACCTATACTCTTGTGCCATTACCTGTAATGCAAAGAAAACTAAGTGGGTTAGGCTTGGGAGCCTCGTGAGCATATAGGGTTTTCAACCCACAATAGTATAATTATTATATTTAATCATCAAACAATCAACCCAATTACCCATACCCATTATCTTCTTTATTTCTTAAGGTTTTACCCTAAGAATCAACTATCATTTATTCATTCGTTCCTAAGGATTGACCTAAGAAATTGGCACAAAGTGCATTAATGCCAAAGTTTATCTATTAGGTCCCAAATCCATAGCTATCAGGCGCTAACTCCATAGTCACCAAGGTTCACGTAACAGGTGCTAACTCCATAGTCACCAAGGTTCACTTAACAAGAGCTAACTCCATAGTCACCAGGGTTTATCTAATAGGCACGAAGTCACACTGTCTCCAGGGTTTACACAATAGGCACTACGTCGCATAGTCGATAGGGTTCACTCATAACATCTTTCATCTCACACCAACTATTTCATCTACCCATGTTCAACCCAACATTTGTCTTGTAGATATTAAATACACATACAGTTTTAATCATTTAAAAACTTATATGAAACATTCATTCAACATCCGTCTCAAGTAAACAAACAATATATAAACACATAGCATATATTTCATAGCAAATACTTCATATCTATATGTTAGAAGAAAGTAACTACACACTCACCCAAAACATACACTTAATACATTCAAACAATACTTGTATTAAAATCTTGTGTATGAAAGGGACTATACACTCACTTGATTAGACGATGCTTGGACAACACTACAGCTCTAAGAGTAGTATTCTTTGGTGAAACTGAAATATCTTCACACACCGGGCTTATCACGGGCAGAGCTTTGGCTCGGAAACTCTTTTCTTCTAGGGATCTTCGGAGCTTCGGGACTCGCTTCGGGTCTCGGGATGATACCGGGGCTTCGGGGGTATTTCTTTGCACGCAAATCGATGCAATACGGGTGAGAGATGAGAGAATGTGCAACCAAACTCGACTGCCCCTTCAATTCTATTTATAGGGATGTTTTCTCGATTTTCACGTTGTGAACAGTGCTCCCACATCATGGGCATAAACGTCATTGCATGCGTCATCGTCCACGTGCTCTGTCAGGCTCCAGAAGGTGTCAGAAGTCACTTCACGTCGTGAACACTGATTTCACGTCATGGTCTCTGACAGTTTTGGGGTTTCGCGCCCCGAACTTCAGAAATTCATAACTTTCGCATACGAACTCCGTTTTCGAAGTTCTTTATATCGACGCGTAGGTAAAAACAAGATCTACAACTTTCATTTAGACTTCTTCGACTAATTTTGAACTTCATTTTTATTATATTTTTATTATATTATTTTTAGTAATTCGGGACAGGATAACTCCATTATAAACTCATAACTCCTTCATCTGACATCCGTTTTCCTCTATCTTTCCGTCGTTGCACTACTATCGATGAGATATTCGATTCTTATTTAGAAAGTTTTGGCTAAATATCGCTCGATCCTATATTCGAACTTCGTCATACAAAGTCAGGTTTGGGCGTTCTTTTATGCACGCTCTCGGTTTAACGTATTCTACGACTTTCATTTAGATCGCTAAGGCCAAATATTGCTCTAACGTAAATTCACTAATTACGCCAGTGGCGGACCTTAGTGGGGCAATAGCGGTGCCGGGCCACTGCTCAATTTCCGGCACGCAGTGTAATTTTTTTTTGGTTTTTTCTATTAGGTGTACCCACTTGAAGGACGAGGGACACCCCTACTAAAACAGTCTGCGTCCGCCACAAATTTACGTCGCGTTGTGTCGTGTCGGTTCAGTCGTGAAACTTCGACAGATCATAACTTCTTCATTATAAATCGGATTTCAGCATTCTTTATATATTCGGAAACCATGTCACAACCACTACAACTTAGTTAATATTATTCATTCTAAATAATCTTCTAACAAAAAGTCGTTTTCGACACTAATTGTCTCTTAATTGAGTAACACTGATCTACGGACGTTATATATATATATATATATATATATATATATATATATATATATATATATATATATATATATATATATATATATATATATAATTTGAAGAAAATTCATATTTATTTATTCAACAATTTGTTTACAAATCTATTTCTTTTTCTGCATGTTTTCAAAGTAAATTGTTATTTTCATTATTAGACTTTTCAAACGAAATCCTTTTTTTTG
Source organism: Lactuca sativa (assembly GCF_002870075.4). Taxonomy (NCBI): domain Eukaryota; kingdom Viridiplantae; phylum Streptophyta; class Magnoliopsida; order Asterales; family Asteraceae; genus Lactuca; species Lactuca sativa. Next base: position 159,318,832 of record NC_056629.2, on the reverse strand, counting down.
TGACCAAAGTACCTTGCGTAAAGATGTATAGAGTAATTGTTATGCGCCTCTGTGGTTTGACCCTCCTTTCCTTGTACCATTCTTTAGTGCATTAAAGTAGTCTACTGTACCCCATTATTTGTTGGGTTTGACATGCCTAACATATCCTTATTCATATCTAAATAAACTTATTCATATATATATATATATATATATATATATATATATATATATATAATCAATTTCGTTGGCCCGATATGTTGGATCGCTTAAAAAGAAGATTTGAAACGAGTGGCTCTGATTCATTCCCTCATTCTTAACTTTTATTTAATTGAACCATCCTCTCTCTCTCTCTCTCTCTCTGTGTGTGTTTATATATATATATATATATATATATATATATATATATATATATATATATGTGTGTGTGTGTGTGTGTAAAGTTTAGTTTTATTGATACACAAGCCATCCCTGATTTTTTTTCTCAATTTACCCCAAAAAACAGGTAAACAGTTGGAAAAAAAACCCTTTATTCCCTAAAGTTTGGAAATCTATCGTAAAATCCCTAAAGTTTGGCTCTATTGACACAAAGGCCATCCCTAATTTTTTTTCTTAATTTAGCCCAAAAAACAGGTAAACACTTGCAAAAAAACCCTTATTTTCGGCTAATGCCGGTTTCCAAGGATTTTCTGAAAATTTGAAGGACTTGACTAAAAATAAACAATAAGAGATGACTTTTTCGTTAATAGAGTTAAAATTTGAGGATTTTTAATATTTTTATTTATATTTGTATTACATTAATTTCAAGAAAATTCATATTTATTTATTCAACAACTTTTTTACAAATCTATTTCATTTTCTACATGTTTTCACAGAAAATTTTTATTTTCATTATTAGACTTTTCAAACAAAATCCTTTTTTTGTGATCAAAGTACCTTGCGTAATGAGGTATAGACTCATTGTCAAGTGTCTCTTTGGCTCAACCCTTGTTGCCTCCTACTACTCTTTAGTGCATTAAAGTAATGTACTTTGGAGTCTATTGTACCCCTATTATTTGTTGGGTTTCGACACGACTAACAAATACTTATTCATATATATTCATATACTAATATACATATCCATATACGTACTCATATATGAATATGATCTATTTCGTCGACCAAGTACGTTAGAGCGCTTAAGAAGCAAATTCGAAATGAGTGGCACAGATTTATTCCATCATTCTAATTTTTTTTCTTAATTAAATCATCTCTCTCTCTCTCTCTCTATATATATATATATATATATATATATATATATATATATATATATATATATATATATATATATTTGTGAGCGTAACTCACAAAAACTCTCTAATACCCAATTCAGAATAGAGGAATCGAATAAATAGAATAAAAAATTACAAATACACCCTTGGAAAAATATAAAAATACATAACTAGCTAATCTTGTCTAATTCCCCTTCAAGAGGAACTGTGGTGGACAAATGGTGACCAAGTTACGAAAGAACTCAAACTGGTGATGGGGAAGACTTTTGGTAAGGATGTTAGCCATATGAAGCTTGTTGGATACAAATTTGGTATGGAGTTTCCCAAAAGAAATGAGCTCCCGAATGAAATGGTAATCTAGTTGAATATGCTTCACACGCTTGTGGGAAACCGGATTATGAGTATGAAATAACACACTTTTATTGTTTCATAGGAGAGTGGGACAAACAGATGGGAGAGCATGGAGTTCTTGAAGCTGATGGGTAATCCAAATAAGTTCAGCAGTGGTATTTTCCATGCCCCGATATTCAGACTCGCAGCTGGAGAGAGAGAGACGGTAGGTTGCTTCTTGTCACTACAAGAAACAAGGTTGCCACCAAGGAAGATAGAGTAGCCATAGGTGGAGCGTTCGGTCTCAAGACAACGAGCCCAATTAACATCAGAGTACACGAGAAGAGGTGATGGAGGATTTCGGTGTGAGAAATTGAGGTCGAAATACATGGTGCCCTTGACATACTAAAAAATACGTTTGACACTCTGAAAATGGGAGAGAGTTGGAGCCTGAAGGAACTGGCTGACTTGATTCACTGCATACGAGATATCATGTCGGGTAATCTTCATGTATTGTAGTGCTCCCACAAATGAACAGTGAGTGGTGGGGTCATCAAACGGGTCATCACTTATAACAAAAGCAACATTAGAGGCAATGGGAGTGATGACAGGTTTGGCATCAACGATGTTGGCCCGCTTTAGGATGTCGTGACCATATTTGGACTGAATGAGGTACAACCTGTCGGTAGTATATGTCACCTCAAGACCAAGAAAGTAGCTAAGACAGCCAAGGTCTTTAATGGAAAATTCAGCATGCGACTTGTTTATAAAGGATTGAATAACTGGGGCCTGATTTCCAGTAAGGATCATGTCATCAACATAAACCAACAAATACATACATGCACCCCGTTTAAACATAAAGAGATAGGAGTCGGACCGGCTACACACAAACCAATTTGTGACCAGAAACATGCTAAGCCGATGGAACCGAGCCCAAGGTGCTTGTTTAAGCCCGTAGAGTGCTTTGTTTAAACGACCCACATGATTAGGAAACTAGGGGTCTTGAAAACACAGTGGCTGCTCCATATACACATGCCCATTCAAGTTTCCATTGAGAAAAGCATTGTTAACATAAGTTAGTAAAGGCTCTACTTGTTGACATCGACAAAAGACAAAACAATGCGGACCTTAGAGGCTTTAATTACCAGACTAAAAGTATTACAGTAATCCAAACCAGGAACTTGGCTGAATCCTTGGGCGACTAAACGGGCCTTATAGTGATCAATGGAACCATCAGCAATGTATTTTGTTCGAAAGATCCATTTGTAGCTAACAACATTGTGTTGTGTGCGCAAAGGACCAAGGTGAAGGTATTGTTGGGACGTAAAGCATCTAATTCCTATTGCATGGCGTCCATCCAATGCGGGTAACGAGCAGCGGTTTTAAAACCAGTGGGATCGGTGGAAGGGTGAAGACCAGCCAAAATCCCATGAGAAGCAAAATCAGCCTTATATTTAGGTTTGAAAATGCCAACTTTAGCCTGGGTGAATACTAAGTGACTTGGAGGAGGAGGACATTGTGGTGATAGAGATGATGGGATTTGAGATGTCGGCTCAAATGGAAGATCTTTAGAGGCAGCATCATGGTCAAGAGCAGCACCACCATGGTTATTGTTTATTATTAGTAGTGGGAGCAAGAATGGGAGAAGCGGCTGGTGGAGAGGGATCTTCTGATAAACATCATGAGGCTAACGGGTGAGTTGGTTCTAGAGCGGTAACAGTAGCAGGTGGATACGGTGGCGGTGTCGTTGTATCATATCCATCATCTCGAAACTGTGATAAAGCAAACATGTAGGTCGGTAATGAAGTAGCCTCGCTATGGAAGGAAAAGCATTATTCGTCAAAGCGAGCATTTCAAGAGACAAAGATATGAGATATGAAGGGCTCCAAAAACTGAAAACCCTTATATTGAGAGCAATACCCGAGAAAAATACATGGAAGGCTCCGCAAAGATAGTTTGTGATCCACATTGCCATCTAAATACAGATAGAATTGACACCTGAACGAGCGAAAATGGTTGTAGTAAGCTGGAGTCTTCAAAAGCATCTCAAACGGGGAGCGATTCTCTAGCATCAAAAAAGGGAGTCGATTGATAGTATCGACGACGGTGCTGCAGGCGTGGACCTAATACGATAGAGAAACATGATAGGTGAACAACATAGAAAAACCTGTCTCAACAATATGGCGATGCTTCCGCTTGACCCACCCGTTTTGTTACAGGGTGTACGGTCATGAAATATGGTGAAATGTTCCATTGTTCTCAAGTAGAGAACGAACCGTGTGATTGAGAAATTTAGTGCCACCGTCTCTTTGAATGACTTTGAATTTAATGTTAAATTTGGTTTGCACAAATTTAAGAAATATGTCCAACACATCATGAAAACCCTACTTGGTTTTTAGTGTATAAAACCAAGTAAATCGAGAATAATCTACAAACACAACATAATAACGAGAAGAATCAACCGAATATACGGGGAAAGGTCCGCACAAATCATAGTGAATAAGATCTAATACTTTCATAACACGTTTTTCATTGTTTACAAAAGGTAACCGATGTGATTTAGCCATCCGACAAGAAAGGCACAAAAATGGTTTGGTTAAAATAGAGGTAACCGAAAAGTGGCCCTTTTAATTTAAAAGAGAAATAGAGTCATATGACACATGTACTAAACGGGCATGCCAATGTTCAAAAGAAGCCCTCAACTAGGCATTGGTGGAGACAAAAAAAGGCATGTAGATTGGAGTAGAGCACATAAAGACCACCGTTACATCGGCCCTGTGGTAGAACCTGCTTTGTCTTTTGGTCCATCATATAAAAATTAGGATGAGAAAATAAAATATCCAGAGAATTGTCGTGTATCAATTTGCTAACAGATAGAAAGTTTTTAGTGAGCTTTGGAACAACTAACACATACCCAAGATGGGTATTCTTATGTAAAAACGTGTGCCCAATGTTGGATATAGGAAGAGTTGTACCATTGCCAAATAAAACCTTGTTGGGACTAGAAAACAGAGTCAGATTGCTGATAGAAGCAGCTGAGGATGACATGTGATCAAATGCGCCCGAATCGACATATCAGTCGGGGCCAGATGAAGTCACATGACATGGAGCATTAGAGGCTCTAGCAAGATCGACATACAGATTAGACACAAGGGAGTTGGGTGTAGAAATAACAGACCGAGCAAGCTGAGCATAGGCAATTGTGAAGTCTCCATTACTCTGACAGAGTTGGTAGTAGGAGGACAAATCAGCTGCTCCCGACCGCCACGGGAAGACTGACCACCACGACCCCAACTAGGTGGAGAGTCACGATAATTCACATTGAAAGCCACGGGTGGGGTAGATTAACCGTGAATAGAATGCATAAATAACTCATGCCCTTTGGCTTGAGCAAGAAGGTCACGAAAGGTGATAGTAATGCGTGAGGCTTGAATCGTGGTGGAAAAGGTCTCAAAAGGTGCACCGCGACCGCATAAAACAATTAAACTTTTTTAGAATCGGCCACAGGTTTACCAATCACTACCAATTGATCGCATAGGGCACGACACTTTTAACCAAAATCTATAACAGAGGATGAACCCTTGCTGACCTGTTGAATTTGATCATGCAGATTCTGAATGTGCTCGGCGGAGGAGTTGCTTTAAGCATCTTTTATGGCTAGCCAGATGTCACAGGCAGTGGATAGACCAATAATTTTAGAGAAAGCTTATTCTGATAGGGAGGCCTGAAGGAGAATAACATCCCTTTGATCAGCGGATTGTCAGGCAACAAAGTCAGGGTTTGGAGCCGATTTGCCATCAGTGATTAAAGTAGGTGGCGACTTAGAGGAGGTTCCATTAACAAGGGGCATCAAGTTCAGATAAGAGAGAAGGGGAAAAATTTGATTCTTCGACAATAGGTAGTTTGAAGGCGTGATGCGATTGAAGATAATGTAGAACATTATTCATAAGAGGGAATGAGAAGATGAACTAGCCATGAAGAAGATGAAGATGAGGAAGAAAGAACAGAAGAAAGGAAGAGGATCAGTTAACGCTCTGATACCATATGAGCGTAACTAACAAAAACTCTCTATTGCACAATTAGGCAGAGAGGAATTGAATAAATAAATAAAAACTTACAAATAGACCCTTGGGAAATACAAAAAGACACAACTAGCTAATTTTCTCTAATAATAAAATAATATTATATATATATATATATATATATATATATATATATATATATATATATATATATATATATATATATATTGTCATAGAGAATCTTTAATGGTTAACCTATATCATATCATGACTTAAAATAGTTGACAACTAACCCATATATATATATATATATATATATATATATATATATATATATATATATATATATATATATATATAAAGGATAGTTAAAATAAAAATAGTAAATAGTGTGAGAACGTAAAAACATCATGTTTATGTTATTATTCTGCAATAAATATTTTATCCACAACTTTATGTCATTATTTAGCAATGAATAAATGAATAGTCACAGATTAAAACTAAAATTAGAACTCATTACAAAAATACACATACATAAATTTATAATATAATAATAATATTCTAATGAATAGATGAATATTCAAACGTTAATATTCATATTATAATTACTTCAACAATACATATAAATAATATTTTTTTATAGAATATTAATAACATAAACAAAATGTTTTTATGTTCTTACAGTATTTACTGTTTTTATTTGAACTTTTATATATATATATATATATATATATATATATATATATATATATATATATATATATATATATATATATATATATATATATATATATGGATTTAATACGTGTAAATAGGGGACCTAGCAATTCCGGAGATGTCTACCAATTAGAAAATCATCTGTCAAAATTACTAAAATAATATTGTCGTAGAGAATCTTTAATGGTTAACCTATATCATGACTTAAAATAGTTGACAACTAATGGTTCTATAAAAATTAAGCTCTAAGAAAATGGTATTTTCAATGGTAAACTCTTTAGTAGGTTTTTTGTTAACTTTAACTGGATCATTCACATTTGTCTAAAGTATTCTTTAAAGAATCCTCTCATTTAATCAATCTTTTTTAAACATACATCATACCTAAAATGCCACAACAGAAGAAAATATTTATATAATTAAATAAAATATCATTAAGTCTTTAATAAAAATATATAACTAATTAGTAAAAAAATAACAATAAGTTAAAACTAAAATATAGTTATGTGGTTGAAATGATACATAAAAGGAGAGCATAAATGTACAAAACTTTAAACTGACCATTTAATATACCATTTAATATATATTGAATTGTTCATATAAAAAGCCAAAAAAAGCTATTTGTTCATATGTTAATAAGTGCTCAAAATAGAAAAGCTAATAGTAATAAACTTAAAAAAAGCTCTTATTGGAGTTGTTGTTATTCATTTTGCGCATAATTAATTGATATTTTAATGATCTCACTAGTTTTTGTTTAATTAAATATAAGAAAATGATAAATGAGTTTACAATAATTTGTCTTTTTCTCATACTTAAATTGTTTATTGCATTTAATTTTCATAATATCACAATAAATTTTTAGTATAAGTTTTTCGTTCTCAAGAGATTTAAGGTCAATGTAGGGTTCTCTCAAAAAACCTTCTTCGATTTTGCGTTAATGAAAAAAAATCACTGCAGTTTCAATCTAAAAGATTATTATTGTCGTTGTTGATATGTTTTGTCTTGATCCTTGCATAAGATATAAAAGAATCACAAAACTTTAGTAGTTCTTCAGGCAGATTAGTGTAACTTTTTACATATAAGTTTGTTTAATGAAAAAGACAACCATGATATCATTCGTGTACTTATTTTCTCCATCTCATGGAGCTAAAAGTAAACATTGTTTAATTGTAGAAATCAAGAACATGGCCATTAGGTTATCACAAGGATAATGGCAATGCCACTCTAGTAGCCCATCCAATGAATACACCTCGATCTTCATATTCTTGTGCTTTTTTGGCTTATAAATAGCCACCACACGTCCACCATGAATCATAACAAAAACCTTATCTTCGTCAAAATATAATTCTCCATAACCACCATGCATCAAAAGAATACCATTATCTTTCTCTTAGTTTCCCTTTCATCCCTCTTAGCTAATGGCCAGCTCGATTACTACTATTATTCGTCATGTCCTAACTTGCCTATGATTGTTAGATATGGTGTTTGGGCAGCTATGAAGAACGACACCAGGATAGCAGCATCTCTTCTCCGTCTTCATTTCCACGACTGTTTTGTTAATGTAATCATTAATCCATCAGTATATATAATTCATGTTTAGTGTATATATATACCATTAAAAGTACCATTTTAAGACTGTGTCCTGTTGGTTTCAGGGTTGTGATGGTTCTGTGCTTCTGGATGATACTAAAACCTTCAAAGGGGAAAAGAAAGCAGGCCCGAATCGTAACTCAGTTCGAGGGTTTGATGTCATAGACAACATAAAAGCTGATGTAGAACGGGCTTGCCCATCGACTGTTTCATGTGTGGATATATTAACGCTTGCAGCTAGAGAAGCTGTTTTTCTGGTACTAAAATTTGAATCTTTTTTAACCTTTTTTTGTTATATAGTCTTCATTCTTTCAAAAGCTCATGATCTTTAGATTTTACGCTAGTTTTGTAGTAATAACTAAAGTTTAATTAACCATCTTTGTGCATGCAGTCAGGGGGGCCAAACTGGGCTGTTGCACTAGGCCGACGAGATGGGGTGACAGCAAACCTGAAAGCAGCAAACGAGAACCTGCCAACACCCTTTGAGCCGCTAGCAAACATCACGGCTAAGTTTGCTGTTGTAGGGCTTGATTTGAGGGATGTCGTGGCTCTCTCAGGTGCACACACCATCGGGTTAGCTCAATGCTTTACATTCAAGAACAGGCTGTTTAACTTTAAGGGGACAGGTCAACCTGATCCGAACCTCGATTCATCTCTAGCCTCGAGCTTGAAAACCTCATGTCCTAACGTTGATAAATCAAACACCAACCTCAATTCCTTAGATATGGTGACTACATACCAGTTCGATAATGCTTACTATAAGAACCTTGTGAACAATGGTGGATTGCTTGAATCAGATCAAGCCTTGATGGGTGATCCACAATCTGCTGCGATAGTCAATGATTATAGTATGTACCCGTATCTTTTTTACAACGAGTTTTCGGCGTCGATGGTGAAACTCGGTAATATTGGGGTAATTACGGGGCAAAATGGTCAAATTAGGAGGAAATGTAGTCAGGTAAATCTGTAACTGGTTGTGATGTTGAGAATAATGTTGGACTTTGATTCTTTGTGGCATTGTATGTGAGCAAAGAACACTTTGATTGTTGAAGTCAAATATTGTCTTTATATTACATAATCATAAAGGTTTTCCCAAAGAAGCATAATCTTAGGTTTCATTTTTATTTAAAAGCTTTTATAGCTTCACATCACATTATCATCTATACACTACCTCATTAATAATTTATTTGACTCTAATAATCCTAAACGATTATATATATATATATATATATATATATATATATATATATATATATATATATATATATATATATATATATATATATATATATATATATATATATATAGGGTTAGGTTATTTTGTTTTTACTAACTATTGTGTGCCAGAATGCACAGATCTGGACCATCGGATGGAATATAATCAAATGTCATGATTTGAGGGTCTATGGTAGTAGAATAGGATAGCATGTACCATATAATCACACAAATTTCAGCATAAGGGCATTTTAGTCAATTAACCTATATTACAAAAGGAAATTTTCGGATTTTTAGGGATGATTAATTCCTTTATTTCTTAAAAATATGAATATTTCAAATTAATTCAAATTTAAAAATCCGATTTTATTCTGTCAGAATGATAGAATGTCAACCATAAACTAGTAAATGTATTTTTCGATTTTATTCTGTCAGAATGGCAGAATGGCAAACATAAACTAGTAAATACATTCTGAAAGAATACACAAAATCGATTCTTGAACTAGTAATATATCAAAAAATTACATTGTATGATTGTGATTCATTAAATAATAACAAACATTCTAAAAGAATAAACAAGTATAATTCTTAAAAAATAACAACATTCTTAAAAAATGAGTGTGATCATTCTTTAATTCATTCTTCAACCCTTTCCCATCAGGTATTCAATCCATTCTTGAAGCCTTTTCTACCAGAAATTCATTGTCAAGTAATTTGTAGTGATACACTTGTAAAACCTGCACATTAAACATACAAATAATTAACTACAATTCTATCAGAATACAACAAATAATATTCTTACAAAATAAACTATTCTGCAAGAATATTCTTTAAGAATTTGTATTACCAAGAATATACCCAACAAAACAAAATAAGGAACTAGAATCAACCTATTCTGACAGAATAAGGAACTAACATTCTTCGGGTTCCATGTGTTTCTTCTCGATATGCTCAATGTATTTAACTGCAAATTCTGACAGAATAAGGAACTAGCATCAACCTATTGTTATAAAAATGGCATCCAACCCAATCTAAATTGAGTTGTATAGTTCTGAAAAGAATAAGGAACAAAGTGAAGTAAAAACATTAATGATTTTTAACTATTTTTTCATTGAGACATTTTATCGAACACATGGAGGCCATGACAGAATGTTGTTTCAAGAAATTACCTGTGATCAGATTAAGTATATCATGCAGGCTAGCACCAAGTTCCTTTGGCATGGCTTCTAACAAGGGTATCAATGGACGAAACTGTGACCCATTCAAACATGTAGCTGCAAAGGAGACAGACACTGTTAACCGCATATGTTAATGGTGGAAAAAAGAAAATTTTGATCAGTTGAAACA